>NW_011472335.1:0-532 GCF_000754665.1 Bison bison bison
GGTTTCTGACCGCACTGGAGCGCGGGCCCCTCTCCTTTGTGTGTGCGCCCTACCCACGGTCCGCTCCGCTCAGGTGCTGGAGCCGGCCCTCTGTCTGGGGTCGCATACCCACGGCTCTCCGGAGGGTACCGGGAAAGGTCTGGCTCCCCTGGGGGTCCTGAGAACTCCAGGGACGGCAGCCCCCCGATGAGATCCCCTCCGCGCCCTGCTGTCTAGGAATGGGCCCCTAGCCCCACCCACTTGTGCTTGCTTCCCGCCCTGCGTGTATGGGGGGACGGTGGGAGTCCCTCCTGCTGGCCGCAGGTGCTCTGACGAGGTTGCACTACTGTGCTTTGAGGAGCAGTGCAATGATATTGTCAAAGCATCCGGGACCAGCCTTGGAGACCCCTTCCCCCACACTGCCACTTCCCTTCCCCAGGCCGGGCCCCCGGACCTGCACGCCCTCCCCTCCCCCCTGCCCAGCGAGCTCCCTTCTCCATGGAAACTTGAGATCCTGGCCAGGCCTGGGCCTCTGGGGTCAGAGGGCACCCTT
>NW_011472336.1:0-611 GCF_000754665.1 Bison bison bison
CCTCTCTCTAGCAATTTGGTCTAAAGGTTTCTAGTTGAAAGATACTATGGGGAAAAACTGGTTCAGAAACCTGAGTGGAGCCTGGTTTGGATACTATGGATTGGATTAGAATGGGCTTTAAAAGGCTTGGAATCTCCTGATCCAGCCTCACTGAGATAAGGCTTTTGGAGAGCCAGGTAGGACTTCCATGGACACAGGACACAGGACGTGGTGCTGGTATTTCCAGGGAAATCTCTCTGGGACGTGGAGACATAGACACTCCGGCTTCATCTTCCACTGAGGCTCAGAGGGGGAAGTGTTTACCTGCACTGAGTCAACTGGACTGATGAGCCATGGGATTTGGAATGCTTCATTTTGTTCTCTGCAACCACGAGTCTGCAAAATTTCTCTGTAATGGGCTACAGCGTAACCAGGCATTAAGGGCCACGGGGTCACTGCCATTAGCAGTGTGAAACAGCCTCGGGCAGCGGCAAAGTTTCACTGCTTTGTTCCAATAAAACTTTCTTTGTGATCCTGAAATTTAGATATCCTGTAATTTTCACATGTCACAAAATATTCCTGTTTCCCCCCAATTAAAAAAATGTAAAATGTGAAACATATTTTTAAAAGTT
>NW_011472337.1:0-736 GCF_000754665.1 Bison bison bison
CTGGGAACAAAGTTCTTAAATCAGAACCAGGATGTGACTGGGGTCTGCCAGGGTCTCTTGCCTCCTCTAGAAGGGCTCCCAGGGTGCTGGCTGGGGGAGCACTCACAGGGGCCCATCTGCATCCAGGGTAATGGTCATGACGGGAGGACCTGAGCCAGATGTCTGGTTCACTGTGTGACCTTCACCATGGGACTCAACTCACCTGTGGCTTGGTTTTCTCCTCTGCAAAATGGGGCAAGGAGAGCGCCGTGTCACCGAGAGGACCAAATGGGTCCCTACGTGAAAATCCCGCACAACCGCGCCTGGCCGGCGGCAGGACAGCTGCCTGCATGTTAACTATTAGATTGTACGGCAAGAGGGGTGCTGTCTCATTCTCTGAGCAGTTGGTGAAAGAGTCCTCTTAGAGACCTGCCTCTGTCAGGCTGCTCGAGATAGAAGCTGGGTCCTGGGAGCCTGGTGGGGGAATGGCCGCCTCGTAGAGACACAGGAGGAGCAGTCGGCTGCAAGGATGGAGGAGAAAGGCAGAGCCGGGGTCAGCGGGGTGGCATGACCCAGGGAGCCTGGAAGCTCAAGAGGCGCCCCTACAACCCCTCAAGTCTCACTAAACTCACAAGATGCCTGACGCCAGTGGATTGGGTTTAATATCCATTTCTGCGCAGATTATGTCCCCAGGGATGGCTGCAGGCACAACACTGAAGGTTTGAGCCAGCCTTTTCAGAATCTCCGAGGGGTTGGG
>NW_011472338.1:0-677 GCF_000754665.1 Bison bison bison
TTCTTCTAAGTGATATTTAGTTTATCTTCTCACTGCCTTTATTAAGAGTGACAGAGGTAGAAGTCTTAAAAAAGGTACACAAATCCTATCACTGGACCCATATTTTCTACTTTTATTCGTAAATATTTATTGAGTGTCTTTAATGTGTGGACACAGTACAAAAGGGACCAAGCTATGACTCCTTGGAGTTTTTCTGTTTTTTGTGTTATTCTATTGTTGAAACACACACATAACTAAAAATTCACAAAGTTAGCCGTTTTTCAGTGTAGAGGTAGCATTAAATACATTCACAACGTTGTGCAGTGTCGTGGAGATTTTTTAGTAATTTTTTATTGAAGTGCAGTTAATTTACAATGTTGTGTTCATTTCTGCTGTATAGCAAAATGACTTACTTATATACATGTATACATTGTTTTTTATTCTCTTTTCCATTATGGTTTATTCCAGAAGAGTAAATGGAGTTCCCTGTGCACTGTTGTGGTTTCTCAATTCTATATGTAACAGTTTGCATCGACTCACCCCAAACTCTTAGTCCCCCCCTCCCCAACCCCTGTTCCCCCTTGGAAATCATAAGTCTGTTCTGTATGTCTGTGAGTCTGTTTCTACTTCAAACATAGGTTCATTTGCTCCATTTTTTGGTTCCACATATAAGGGATTTGTTGTTGTTTAGTCACTAA
>NW_011472339.1:0-659 GCF_000754665.1 Bison bison bison
CTACAGAGAGAAAGTGGAAACAGACAAGGATAACTCTAAACGCATAGCAAAGTAGGATTCATGCCATAAGGGAACAAAAATCTCTGCTAGTCTAGAGAGAGCACTCAGATTCTCTTTGGGGGGTCAGGAACGACTTCATGGGGTATAAGCTTCACTTACAAAGGTTGAGTAGAATTTGAAGAAATGGTAGATGGGTGGGAATAAGGGGCTGCTGGGGAAAGAGAATGGCACAGAAGTAAGAAATCAGACGTTCAGTTCAGTTCAGTTGCTCAGTCATGTCTGACTCTTTGTGACCCCATGGACTGCAGCATGCCAGGCTTCCCTGTCCATCACCACCTCCTGGAGTTTACTCAAACTCATGTCCATCAGGCCGGTAATGCCATCCAACCATCTCATCCTCTGCCATCCCCATCTCCTCCAGCCCTCAATCTTTTGCAGCATCAGGGTCTTTTCCAATGAGTCAGTTCTTCACAACACATAGCCAAAGAATTGGAGTTTCATATTCAACATCAGTCCTTCCTGTGAATATTCAGGATTGATTTCCGTTAGGAAGGACTGGTCGGATCTCCTTGCTGTCCAAGGGACTCTCAACAGTCTTCTCCAACACCACAGTTCAAAAGCATCAATTCGTAGGCACTCAGCTTTCTTGTTCAACTTTC
>NW_011472340.1:0-750 GCF_000754665.1 Bison bison bison
ATGCCTGCACGAAATCACAGGAGTGCTGGCCCGTGGCCACCGTGCAGGCTGCCGGGGGGGGCCTGTGGGCAGCCGGGCAGCCACAGGTTCTGGGACCCGCCTGTGTGGTCTGGATGGCGGAGGAAGTGGACTTACCCTGCCCACGGTGGCACCAGGAGAGCCCCGAGCCCCTGGGTGGGTAGGGGCTGCCCTCTGCCTGGAGCCAGGAACAGGAAGACCTGTTGCTCCCCCATCCCAGGCCCCAGAGGCCCTGGGGGCAGGGGTTCTGTTCCGTGGACCTCGGAGCCCAGCTGGCTAACTGCCAGCATGTGCAGAACTGGACGAGACCATAAGGAGTCCATGGATTGCTTTTAATTACAAACAGGACATTTCTTTATTTCTTCCAACACTCTGGGTGCCCTTGGGGACCAGCCGAGCCAGGACAACGCGCTCACTGCTGGCAGAGCCCCCCTCCTGGGTGGGCTCGCCTGAGTCCAGCACGGGCCCCCCTGCCTGTCAGCTGCATCGGCTGGCCAGCTCTGAGCAGTTCTAGAACGTACGAGGACCCTCGTGACAGGGTGCTCCGACCCCAGCTGGGCCCCACGGCCGGCAAGGCCAAGGCACAGTGCTGCCCTGGGGGGCCGGGCGGGGAGGAGCGAGGAGTGCTGCCCACCTGCAGTCTGTGGAGGGGCCACGTGGAGGACACACCCTGGAGCCTGAGTGGGCCCAGTGCAGGCGGCCCCTCTGCAGAGGGGCCGCCTGCACTGGGCC
>NW_011472341.1:0-1036 GCF_000754665.1 Bison bison bison
AGACATCCTGGAATGCGAGGTCAAGTGGGCCTTAGGAAGCATCATTATGAACAAACCTAGTGGAGGTGATGGAATTCCAGTGGAGCTACTTCAAATCCTAAAAGATGATGCTGTGAAAGTGCTGCACTCAATATGTCAGCAAATTTGGAAAACTCAGCAGTGGCCAGCAGGACTGGAAAAGGTCAGTTTTCATTCCAATCCCAAAGAAGGGCAATGCCAAAGAATACTCAAACTACCACACAATTGCATTCATCTCACACGGTAGTAAAGTAAGGCTCAAAATTCTCCAAGCCAGGCTTCAACAGTATGTGAACCGTGAACTTCCAGATATTCAAGCTGGTTTTAGAAAAGGCAGAGGAACCAGAGATCAAATTGCCAACAACCGCTGGATCATCGAAAAAGCAAGAGAGTTCCAGATAAACATCTATTTCTGTTTTATTGACTATGCCAAAGCCTTTGACTGGGTGGATCACAATAAACTGTGGAAAATTCTTCAAGAGATGGGAATACCAGACCACCTGACCTGCCTCCTGAGAAATCTGTATGCAGATCAGGAAGCACTAGTTAGAACTGGACATGGAACAACAGACTGGTTCCAAATAGGAAAAGGAGTACATCAAGGCTGTATATTGTCACTCTGCTTATTTAACTTGTATGCAGAGTACATCACGAGAAATGCTGGGCTGGATGAAGCACAAGCTGGAATCAAGATTGCCGGGAGAAATCTCAATAACCTCAGGTATGCAGACAACATCACCCTTATGGCAGAGAGCAAAGAAGAATTAAAGAGCCTCTTGAAGAAAGTGAAAGAGGAGAGTGAAGAAGTTGGCTTAAAACTCAACATTCAGAAAATGAAGATCGTGGCATCTGGTCCCATCACTTCATGGCAAATAGATGGGGAAACAGTGGAAACAGTGGCAGACTTTATTTTTTGGGCTCCAAAATCACTGAAGATGATGATTACAGCCATGAAATTAAAAGAACGACTTGTTCCTTGGAAGGAAGTTATGAGCAACCTAGATAGCATATTAAAAAG
>NW_011472342.1:0-811 GCF_000754665.1 Bison bison bison
GCTGGATCGTAAGGCAGTTCTATTTCCAGGTTTTTAACGGAATCTCCACACTGTTCTCCATAGTGGCTGTACTAGTTTGTCATTCCCACCAACAGTGTAAGAGGGTTCCCTTTTCTCCACACCCCCTCCAGCATTTATTATTTGTAGACTTTTGGATCGCAGCCATTCTGACTGGTGTGAAATGGTACCTCATAGTGGTTTTGATTTGCATTTCTCTGATAATGAGTGATGTTGAGCATCTTTTCATGTGTTTGTTAGCCACCTGTATGTCTCCTTTGGAGAAATGTCTATTTAGTTCTTTGGCCCATTTTTTGATTGGGTCATTTATTTTTCTGGAGTTGAGCTGTAGGAGTTGCTTGTATATTTTTGAGATTAGTTGTTTGTCGGTTGCTTCATTTGCTATTATTTTCTCCCATTCTGAAGGCTGTCTTTTCACCTTGCTAATAGTTTCCTTTCTTGTGCAGAAGCTTTTAAGGTTAATTAGGTCCCATTTGTTTATTTTTGCTTTTATTTCCAATATTCTGGGAGGTGTGTCATAGAGGATCCTGCTGTGATGTATGTCACAGAGTGTTTTGCCTATGTTCTCCTCTAGGAGTTTTTATAGTTTCTGGTCTTACGTTTAGATCTTTAATCCATTTTGAGTTTATTTTTGTGTATGGTGTTAGAAAGTGGTCTAGTTTCATTCTTTTACATGTGGTTGACCAGAGTTCCCAGCACCACTTGTTAAAGAGATTGTCTTTAATCCATTGTATATTCTTGCCTCCTTTGTCAAAGATAAGGTGTCCATATGTGCATGGATTTATCTCTGGGC
>NW_011472343.1:0-838 GCF_000754665.1 Bison bison bison
ACCTTAAACTATGCAGCTCGGGAGGATCTAAAGGATACCCCATTAGCCAATCCTGACATGGAAATATTTACAGATGGCAGTTCTTTTGTTCAGGATGGAAAGCGTAAAGCAGGTTACGCCGTGGTGACTGCTGAACAGGTTTTGAAAGCAAAATCTCTCCCCTAGGGAACCAGTGCTCTGTTAGCGGAGCTTGTGGCTCTGACCCGAGCTCTAGAGTTAAGCAAAGGGCAGCGGATGGGCCTGATAATCTATGTGAGTCTACTTCTGCTGACTCCAAAAATCCTGAGTCTGCAGTTTGATCCTCAAGACAATGTCTTCCTGTCCTGGGCTCACTCCTATGCTGCATTCCACAATCGGTCTAACTGCTGGGTCTGCGGAGCGCTCCCCTCTTCGTCAGTGGAAGGCTTCCCGTGGTGGACATCCCCACTTCAAGGAAAAGACTTTCTCCAAGTCTGTGAATACCTTCGACAACAATCACATGCGATGCCTCTTCTTCATCTGATGACATCTACCAACCCTAAAATGGACTGGTGCAACACTTTGTACTTTAACTATGGACATAATGTGACTTTTAATTTTGATTCTGGTTGTTTTGTTCTTGCTGTTTGCTCCCTGCATCTGTAATTGTATAACTGGATTTGTTTCTAGTCTTATGAAAGGTTTTAAGTTACAAATGGTTGCTCAAATTTCTGCTACTGCTGTAGCTTCCTCCAGCTACTATTTGGGGCCCCTGGATCAGATATCCTCAATATGAGGATTAGGAGAATATGTTGCCTCACCAATTTAGGGACCAAACGCCCCTTGTCAGCTCGGAAGCAGTTATTGAATGAGAACGACG
>NW_011472344.1:0-1401 GCF_000754665.1 Bison bison bison
GTCCATCCAGTCAGTGATGCCATCCAGCCATCTCATCCTCTGTCGTCCCCTTCTCCTCCTGCCCCCAATCCCTCCCAGCATCAGAGTCTTTTCCAATGAGTCAACTCGTCATATGAGGTGGCGAAAGTATTGGAGTTTCAGCTTTAGCATCAGTCCCTCCAATGAACACGCAGGACTGGTCTCCTTCAGAATGGACTGGTTGGCTCTCCTTGCAGTCCAAGGGACTCTCAAGAGTCTTCTCCAACACCACAGTTCAAAAGCGTCAATTCTTTGACGCTCAGCTTTCTTCACAGTTCAACTCTCACATCCATACATGACCACTGGAAAAACCATAGCCTTAACTAGACGGACCTTTGTTGGCAAAGTAATGTCTCTGCTTTTGAATATGCTATCTAGGTTGGTCATAACTTTCCTTCCAGGGAGTAAGCATCTTTTAATTTCATGGCCGCAATGACCATCTACAGTGATTTTGGAGCCCCCCAAAAATAAAGTTTGCCACTGTTTCCACTGTAGCCCCTGCTTTATTCCTTCACTTCAAGTCCCTGTTTACCCGTCACTTCTCACAGAATACTGTCTGACAGGCCCACATATACTGCCATAACTCCTTCAACTCTCTCTTTGCTTTGCCCTGAGCCCCCAAAGGATAGGGCAGGCCTCTTTCCTCACTGAGCACTAACACAGGACACCTTCATTCTCCTCTGAGCCTTAGTTTCATGTTGTCAAGTGTAACCTCTGGACAATACGATGGCTCATGCTGGGAGAGTGCCACCTGCCCTTTGAGTAAATGCAGAGTCGCCACGGCTTGGTGGGGGAGGTGGGGAGAAAGCTGGTGGATTATCCAGAGAATGTCAACATTGCTCAGTAAGATAAAATGGCAGATGAAACTGATTAAAGTTTTCAAACTTAGAAAGATACTCAAAGTATCAGGGATCCTGGGTGTTTTATTACTGATTTTAATAAACAAACAAAACACCCAGAAGCAAAATAAATCAAAATAGAATGAAATAAAATAAAATGCTCATGGGCTTCACATAAGACAACATTCAGAAAGAGCAAGCATGAGTTGGTGCAGTCACCATGGAGAACAGTATGGAGATTCCTCAGAAAAACAGAGGTACCAGAAGATCCAGCAATCCCACTCCTGGGCACAGATTCAGAGAAAACTGTAATTCAAAAATACATGCACCCCAATGTGCACCCCAACAGCAGCACTACTTACAATAGTCAAGACATGGAAACAACCTAAATGCCCACAGACAGATGAATGGGGAAAGAAGATGTGGTACATATATATTCAATACAATGGAGTTTTACCATTCTCTAGGTCCATCTAGGAACAGGGATGGGTGAATCCCTACTAAGTGAAGTAAGTCAGATGGAGAAAGACAAATATCATATGAT
>NW_011472345.1:0-1293 GCF_000754665.1 Bison bison bison
TGAGCAGAGCGACGCCCAGGAAGGTGCCCAGGTGAGCAGAGCGACGCCCAGGAAGGGAAGGAGGGGAAGCCCAGGGTCCAGAGGTGACCTAGCAGAACAGGAGGTGGATGATGCTGGCAGGGCCGGGGAGAGGCCCTGGAACGAGGGATACCCGGACGGATCCTTGGGAGGTGGTGCAGGTCACAGGGCTTCAGTTTCAGCTGAGTTAGGGAGTCGAGCAGGAGCCGCCAGGCTGGGAGGCTGAGAGGCGCGCAGGAGGCTCAGGGCTGATGGACCCGGGGAGGCTTGTCAGGGAGCCCTGTGGCAACGAGCAGCCCGCAGGGGCCGGCCGCCTGGGGGTCAGGGCGGCCTGGGCTGAGTTTGGAGCATGGAGGCCCGGGGGTACTGCGCGTCTCGGACAGGGCCGGTCCACCGAACCACAGCGGTGCTTGAGAAATACAGGCGTGATGTCTGAACCTTTTTCCGGGGGTTACCTGAGTCGTTTGCACCACCGAAGACCTATTCTGAAATGAAATTTTTCTTACGGACCTGTTACAAGGAAGGCTTTGTCTAATACTTGGGTAACTTTTCTGCTCCTCTACCAGGGTGTTTTAATTAATTAGTTAAGCCACGATTTGCGGCATTTGGGATCTTAGTTCCGAAGGAGGGATCAAACCTGAGTCCTAATCACCGGCCCACCAGGGAATTCCCTACAAGAGTTTTTTAATATCTTGTTTTATTTTAATGTATTTTTTAATGGGAGGAAAGTTGCTTTACAGTGTTATGTTGGTTTCTGCCATACAGCGATGCGGATCAGCGAAGTGTCGTGTTTAGACGGTCAATCGTGTCCGACTCTGCGACCCCGTGGACTGCAGCCTGCCGGGAGCCGGCATATTGCATATTGAGTGCATATTGCATATTGAGTGCAGCACTTTCCACAGCATCATCTTTCAGGATCTGGAATAGATCAAATGGAATTCTATCACTGCCGGGAGTCAGCGTGAGGAACTCCGCCCATGACAAAGGTCATGAGGAAGGAGGCTCGGCATACGCAAGGGCGGGATCGAGCCTCAGGAGTCCCCCTGGAAATTCTCGAGCATCTACCCCCAAAACCAGAGTCTGCCTACTTTCTGCTTTGTGCTTTCATCTACACCTCTGACTTTACGGGGGGCTGTCCCCCACTACCTCTCTGAAAAAAGAGTTAACTTACAGCTCCAGTTAATAATTCCTGGGTGTGACAGTGTTTAACCTACAAACTCCTTTGGAAATCCTCTAGCCTGCCTGAATAGGTTTTTCCGGCCACATGTGATTGTT
>NW_011472346.1:0-672 GCF_000754665.1 Bison bison bison
CCCATAGACAGCAGCCCACTAGGCTCCTCTGTCCCTGAGATTCTCCAGGCAAGAACACTGGAGTGGGTTGCCATTTCCTTCTCCAAAGTTCAGTGGCTCAGTTGTGTCCTATTCTTTGCAACCTCATGGACTGTAGTATGCCAGGCTTCCTTGTACTTCACTATTTACCTGAGTTTTCTCAAATTCATGTCCTTTGAGTCAGTGATGCTATCTAATTATCTCATCCTCTGTTGCCCCCTTCTCCTCCTGCTCTCAATATTTCCCAGCATCAGGGTCTTTTCCAATGAGTTAGCTCTTTGCATCAGTTGGCCAAAATATTGGAGATTCAGCTTTAGCCTCAGTCCTTCCTATGAATATTGAGGTTGATTTCCTTTAGGATTGACTAGTTTGAACTCCTTGCTCCAAGGGATTATTACATTTAGTTATTATTTGAAAACTTGAGGATATTAGGAACTGGCCTGGAAATCTACATGGCTGTTCAGCATTGGGGGTTTAGAATGAGATCAGAATATTTGAAGACGTATTTGGGAATTTTGTCAAATCTTGAGTTCACCTGAATTTAAATACTTTTGGGAAATAACAATGGACTGTCTACAATTAGAGAGAGAAAAAAAATTCAAATGTAGACATATTTGACCCTAGATCTTGCTTAGCACAGAGTAAAGGACAGCT
>NW_011472347.1:0-641 GCF_000754665.1 Bison bison bison
TTCTCACAGAGCCCAGCTGAACACTAGCAGAGGCCCTTGGAAATCTGAAAAGACAAGAAAGATTCCTCCTGAGCTACGTAGGACACAAGGAAGAGGAGAGCAGGAAGAAGGAAAAGGAAGAGGAGAGCAAGTCCTTTGGGGCCTGCAATCCTGTGGGGAGATGAAAGTGAGGAGAGGTCTCCATATCCCGGGAAGCCCCTCACTGGGGGAGCTCAGTCTGGAGAGAAGGAGAGCCTCATTCTCTGTGGGAAGAGAACACAGCCATCAGCGTGTGGCAGCAGGACAGAGTGAGACCTGCACACAGGGTACTGACCTCAGCCTTGCCCATCCAGCCTTAGAGGCTTGTCCACCAATGCAGACAAGAGCTGGGTGCTGAAAGGTGGGGTTTGGAGAGCAGATTGAGGCAGACGACTGCTGTTGGCTGTGAGGAAACAGCCTGAAGTGATGGGAGTGAGGGAGGACCTCTGCAAACGGGATGCTTGTGGTCGGAGCCTGAACCACCAGAGAGCAGAGCGCCATTGGTGAGTGACACCCAAACAGGAAGCCCATTGCATCCCTTGTCCCTTAGACCGGCCCCTGCTCAGCAGGGACTACGAAGAACTCCACCCACATAGGTCTTTTGAGCCCCCAGCCACGGCCTC
>NW_011472348.1:0-1263 GCF_000754665.1 Bison bison bison
ATGGGGTCGTGAGGAGTCGGACACGACTGAATGACTTCACTTTCACTTTTCACTTTCATGCATTGGAGAAGGAAATGGCAACCCACCTCAGTGTTCTTGCCTGGAGAATCTCAGGGACGGGGGAGCCTGGTGGGCTGCCGTCTATGGGGTCGCACAGAATCGGACACGACTGAAGTAACTTAGCAGCAGAAGCAGCACATTAACAATTGTAATTTTGAAAAATAAAACGATAAATCTACCTTTTTCACACCCTCCCCTATCTAACTATAGTAGGAAGGAGATGTCTTTGGAAAGGACTGACAGGTAATTTTTTTTTTTAAAGCTATAAGTATCAGTGTGGTTTCTAATACTATACACTCTTAGAGCAGTTTGGGTCTGGACATTTTAAATTAGAAGTAAAATACTGAGAAACAAATACTATTTTTAAAATAGAGACTGTCCTTAAGTGAATTATATTTATTCTTCATTTCATTAAGATTTAAATAAGTCACCATAAGTGTGTTTCGGGGGGATTTCTTTCCCAAAAAATCTTCCGAAAGATCTTTAGTCTAGTGATACATTATGCTTAATGTTCCATTTACATTTGTGATGATAATACCATTTTGTTCTCCTATACCACCTACAGTGACCAAGGCTCATTCCTTTTAATTCACATTCTACTCATTTTTATAGATTATTTAATACTGCATAATAATTAGGCAATTAGGCCACAACCCCGTGCACTCTAAGCAGCATGGGAATGATCCAAAAAACACAAAATGAAGTTAATGTAACATAATAAGGACTGTGCAGTGTAGAAAGAAATCAGGTTACTGGCAAATACTTCAGTGTCATGAGGAGCCTCTGCAAAGTCATTTAGCCAGTATTTCCCACATTGTGTGATTTTAACCAGACTATTCTCAAACATGTTTAAAAATACATACATATTTTTTTTAAAAGAGAAGAACCTTAAATGTAAGTGCATGTCCTATGGGCTCTTTGTGTTACACACACAACAACCAAAACTCAGTCAGTTTTACCTATACACAGTGTTTCACCAAAAGACAGGCGTGGCCTACTGAATTCTTTGACAGAAACTGTAGAATCCTTCCCTTCTTTTGCCTTCATTTTGGCTTACTTGGTTCCACTATTCCTCAGCCAGCTGGCCAGAGGCTATATTCTTCTCAGTCCTCATTCTCAAAGAACTCAGTACAATGCTTTCAAACAGAGTCTTTTTTTTTTTTTTAAACTTTACAATATTGTATTGGTTCTGCCATATATCGA
>NW_011472349.1:0-593 GCF_000754665.1 Bison bison bison
GTTGGACACGACTGAGCAACTAAGCACAGCACATCACTGAGGAACATAGATGCAATAAACCCTCAGCAAAGTGCTAGCAATCCAACATTAAACAGATCATACACCATGATGAAGTTGGATTTATTCAAAGATGCAAGAATTCTTCAATATTGACAGAACAATCAGTGACACACCACATTAACAAATTGAAATATATACATCATATGATCACCTTGAAAGATGAGGAAAAGTATTTTGACAAAATTCAACACCCATTCATGTTAAAAACTCTCCAGAAAGTTGGCATAGAGGGAACATACATCAACATATCAATAATAAAGGCCATACATGACAAACCTATATTC
The DNA here is from genome assembly GCF_000754665.1 of Bison bison bison. Classification (NCBI taxonomy): domain Eukaryota; kingdom Metazoa; phylum Chordata; class Mammalia; order Artiodactyla; family Bovidae; genus Bison; species Bison bison. The sequence goes on from NW_011472349.1 coordinate 345, forward strand.
AAGAGTGAAAAACTGAAAGCATTTCCTTTAAGATCAAGGATAAACCAAAGTATTCCCACTCTCACCACTTTTATTCAATATAGTTTTGGAAATCCTAGCCATGGCAATGTGAAGAAAAAGAAATCATATCAGATCAGAACAGATCAGTCCCTCAGTCATGTCTGACTCTTTTCGACCCCATGAATCGCAGCACGTCAGGCCTCCTTGTCCATCACCAACTCCCGGAGTTCACTGAGACTCACGTCCATC
>NW_011472350.1:0-629 GCF_000754665.1 Bison bison bison
CAGTTTCTAAGAATCATTTATCTCAACTCTAAGTTGTGAATATTTCACATGATTTTTTTTTCTGGATCTTATCTTTGCAACTAAGGGCTTCATCTTCACTTGATATTAAATTATTCTCCCAATATTGTTATTGATTTGTCCTGTTATCATAATGAATGCAGGCATTCCTTTTCAGTCAAGTAAATTTTACTAATCCTAGTCCTCTGTAGCCATTAGGTTTTTCACAATGGCTGATGTGACAGTTTTGTCCAAGATATACCTAAGTCAGTTCACTCAGACCCACTTCACAGCCCTTATTTTATTTTTCTTCTCAAGGAACTTAAGGTAAATTTTATTTAGGAAAAGAGAACTTCACATACACAATGTTTATGTTCCTATTTGATGAAAATCTTTTTAGTGGTGGAGCCCAGGCGATATATTCTGTAGTACCACTAGAAGTAGTGGTAGATCCTCCAATTCAGTGATAGCGCCTCCAGTTCAGTGTTTGTGGCTACTTTATATCACTTAGATGTAATAACCAAAATGAATGTACATATTAACTAAAAGGCAAAGTACTTATCAGATCATACAAAGTGAATGATAAAAGCCTAGCTATATCAAATAGGATGAGGAACTTTTTAAAGGGCACC
>NW_011472351.1:0-551 GCF_000754665.1 Bison bison bison
CTTCATGAATAATGCAAAGACTTTATAGCAGGTTAATTTCAGTTTTCCTCTCCTGTACCTTGTGATATCGGTGTCTCTGATTTCACTTAGTGATATCCTATAATCACTCAACATGTAGTTACTATTATGACTAAAAAGCTATTAGATTATTTTTAAAAAGAAGATTTTATTTTGCTTTATTTTTCTCTAGTATTCTTTCTTTACATGCCTAGATTTATTTATCAAATTTCTGATCTGTATGTATATTCTTTTTTTTTTCTGAAGAATTTTTAAAATTTCTTGCTCTTAGGTACATCAACTGATGATTACTTCACTCAGTATTTATCTGAGAAATTATTTCTCCTCCTTTTTTTTTGAAGAATGATATCATTGAGTACAGAAAATAGTTTGGTAGTTTTTTGTTTTGTTTTTAACACTTCAAACATTTCACTCTACTCTTTTCTTACACTTAAGGTTTTTGATAAGGAATTACTATAATTCATAACTTTGTTCCCCTGTAGAAATGATGCTTTTTTTTCTGGTTTCTTTTAATAATTTATCTTTTCTTTTTA
>NW_011472352.1:0-1424 GCF_000754665.1 Bison bison bison
TTATATATGATAATGTAAGTTTCCATGTTACTCTCTCCATACATCTCACCCTCTCCTTCCTCCCCTCCCGCCTCTGTCTGTTCTCTATGTCTGTTTCTCCAGATCTTTTTAATATGTGTTGAAGTGGGTTTGCAAGTATTTTAATTTTGCATCAGTATTCGTCAAGGGTATTGGTTTCTACTTTTCCTTTCTTGTGTCTTTGGGAAATCAGCAAACTATTAGAATCACGCTTGCTCCATAGAATTAGCAGGAATAGTGGTAATTCTTTTGTAAATGTTTGGTAGAATTTGGTCCTGTATTTTTCTTAGAGGTTTCTGACTATTAAATCTCTCTAGGTATAACGGGCTTCCCTGGTGACTCAAATCATAAAGAATCTGCCTGCAGTGAGGGAGACCCAGGTTCTATCCCTGGGTTGGAAGACCCCCTGGAGAAAGGAATGGCTGTCTAGTCCAGTATACTTGTCTGGAGAAATTCCATGGACAGAGGAGCCTTGTGGGCTACAGTCCATGAGGTCACAAAGAGTCAGACACGACTGAGTGGCTAACACTTTCACTTTCAACACTTCTCAATTTTTTTATTTCCTAATAAGTAAAAGAGTTTGTGTGTTTCTGAGAATTTGCCAGTATCTCCTATATTCTGTCATTTATCGGCATTATTGGTCATAGTACTTCCTTATCTTTAGAAACTTTCTTTGACCTCAGTTGTAATCACTCCTGTTTCATATCTGTTGTTAGTTATTTGAATCTTTTTTTCTCTTTTCCTTAGTCTAGGTGGGGGTCTTCCTATACAGTTTTTTCAAAACATCAACTCTTGGATTGTTGATTTTTATAGTTTTCTTCTTTCTGCTGTATCTCTGGTTTAATCTTTCTTATTTACCTGTTTCCTTCTGCTAAACTTGAGTTTAGTTTGTTTTCTGTTTTCTGCTTCCTAAAGGTCTAAAAATAGATTGCAGATTTAAGATCTTTTCTCTTTTTTACTGTAAGCATTTAACAGTTCAGACTTTCCTTTTAGGACAGTCTTCTCTGTGTGTTATAAATTTTCTAATGTTGTCTTTTCGTTTTCATCCACGTATTTAAGAAATTCCATGTGATTTTTTTCTTAGACCCATTTGTGGTGTAAGAGTGAGTTGTTTAATGTCCACATTTGGGGAATTTTCTTTTTTTCTTGTGTTTATTTCATTGTTAGGGAAGATCCTGAAAGGTTGTTGTTGAATCACGCAAAGACGCCTGGATTCTTGGCCCTTGGAGGAGAATGATTTAATCGGGGGCCAGAGACGAGGCTTGATGGCTCAGAGCTTTTGTGTAATAAAGTTTTATTAAAGTATAAAGGAGATAGAGAAAGCTTCTGACATAGGCATCAGAAGGGGGCAGAAAGAGTACCCGCCTGCTAGTCTTCAGCTGGATGTTCTATAGTCACTAGCAGTC
>NW_011472353.1:0-849 GCF_000754665.1 Bison bison bison
TGGAATGACTACATAGAAATTGGCCAGAAGGATGTGGATGTAGCGTGGTATATTCTGGCCAAACCTGTGAATCATGAATGAAAAAAATGCAGGGGTGTAGAAAGCCAGCATCACACACACATGGGAACCACAGGTGCTGAGAGCTTTGAGCCGGGCATCATGGGAAGGAAGTTGAAATACCGCACGGAGGATCTGTACATAGGAGATGACAATGGCTACAATGTCAAACACCAAGACAGAGACAGCACATAAGCCATAGATGATATTGACCCTGATGCTGGCACAGGATAGGCAGGCAATACCCATGTGCTCACAGTAAGTGTGAGGTATGATTTGGTGCCCACAAAATGGTAACCTTAGAATGAGCGGAACAAAGGCAATGACAAAAGTCAGAGGTCTCAGGAGGACTGCCAATGCAATGATGGCTACCACATTGTTTGTCAGCACCAGTGTGTAGTGAAGAGGGTTACAGATGGCCACATAGCGATCATAGGCCATGGCCACGAGCACAGCCGACTCCATGCCAATGCATAGGTGAATGAAGAACATCTGGACAAGGCAGCCCTCAAAGGAGATTTCCCTCAGCTTGAACCAGAAGATGCCAAGCATCTTGGGGATGGTGGATATGGACAGACCCAGGTCAACAGATGACAGAATGGCCAGGAAGAAGAACATGGGCTGATGGAGACTACTTTCAGTCTGAATCACAGAAAGGATGCTAGTATTCCCAAGTACAGCTGTCAGATACACAACAAAGAAAGGAAAACCAATCCATATATGCATATGTTCCAGTCCAGGTATCCCCAGAAGAAGGAAAGAGGAGGGATGAAATAGTGTGGCATTGAGTGA
>NW_011472354.1:0-613 GCF_000754665.1 Bison bison bison
CAATGTATATAACACATATATGTTTATAGGTGAATCACTTTGTTGTAAAGCAATAATTAACACAACATTGTAAATCAACTATACTTCAAATAAAAAGTAACAAGACTGGGGAAAAAATAGATCGGTGTATTTCATTGTACATAAAGTTTTTATTTCAAAGAATACTACTGTAAACAAACATAGCTCACTACTGAATGGCAGGCTTGCTAAAATACTTATGGAGATGCATACTGATGTCTGCAATTTATCACAAAATGCACCAGGGAATAAGAGGGATTCATGGATGGCTAGAGGGATAGACAAAAGGATAATTACATGACAAATGAAGTACCATAAAATGGTTACAGTAGAATCGAGGTGGGAAGTCTTTATGTATTAGCTAGAAAAAATTTTCAACTTTGTGGAATGTTTGAAAATTTTTATAATAAAATATTCAGGAAAGTACAGAGCAAAGAACAATTAAAACCAAAATGCACATGAAGTATAATTCCAACTTTAAAAATATGTGCTGAAACATGATGGGGAGGAAATTGGTTAGAATATGTACTGTGGTAAAAGTAATCATGGTTTTGGCTTACTTTTTCACACTCCGTGCACTGACCAAGTTCTTTCC
>NW_011472355.1:0-995 GCF_000754665.1 Bison bison bison
CCCCTCCTCTCTCTACCTGTGATCTGGCTGTATGGTCCTTGGGCATGTCAGGTCCCTTCCCAGATTTGTGAGTAATAAATCACACTCTTCAAAGTTCCCTGAGGCTTGGTGCTAAGGTACATTTCATAATCATAAGAACCACAAAGGCTGGTCCAGCCACACTATTGGCTCTGGTTTGGGAAGTGTCTATGGGGGCTGCCACAGGTATTGGGGGCCCAGGTGAGAGCTTCAGGTGTTTCTGGACAATAGCATCTCTATCAAAAGGCTGACATGACAGAACAGAGCCTGGAATATCTTCTGACACCAGATAGCAAGGACACTCTCAAAAGCATCCAGGATCATATCAGACGACTTAGAAATCAACTTGATGAGGCTCCCACTGGCCAAATATAAGCTCTAGAATAATACTAATTGCCATGGACTGAAATCCATCAAATATTTAAATACATGAGTTCATAATATTCAGAATGATGATGATGATGATTTCCACCTTTATAGGAGGATAGGACACTAATTCGTAGTCTTAAAAATGATAAATGAAGTGAATCAGAGATTTATCTGACCTTTCCTCTATGAACTTTTCAGTTCAGTTCAGTTCAGTTGCTCAGTCCTGTCTGACTCTTTGCAACCCCTTGGACTGCAGCACGCCAGGCCTCCCTGTCCATCACCAACTCACGAAGTTTACTCTAACTCATGTCCATTGAGTCAGTGATGCCATCCAACCATCTCATCCTCTGTCATCCCCTTCTCCTCTTGCCCTCAATCTTTCCCAGCATCAGGGTCTTTTGAAATGAGTCGGCTCTTCGCATCAGGTTGCCAAAGGGTTGGAGTTTCAGCTTCAATATTAGTCCTTCCAATGAATATTCAGGACTGATTTCCTTTAGGATGGACTGGTTGGATCTCCTTGCAGTCCAAAGGACTCTCAAGAGTCTTCTGCAACACCACAGTTCAAAAGCATCAATTCTTTGGCACTCAGCTTTCTTTATAGTCCAACT
>NW_011472356.1:0-631 GCF_000754665.1 Bison bison bison
GTGACTAACACTTTCTTTTCTTCTATATGTGTATATTTTTTGGGCTTAGTCGCTCAGTCATGTTCAATTCTTTGGAAACCCATGGACAGCCAGGCTCCTCTGTCCATGGGGTGCTTGATGACTTGAGAATTTAATCTCATCAAAGAACCATTTCAACATGGAGGAAAGGATGAATCGGGTTTAAAAAGGATTTTTGTTGAGTCACTAGTTGGATGGCACCACCGATTCAATGGACATGAACTCGGGCAAACTCTGGGAGATGGTGAGGGACAAGGAAGGCCGGAGTGCTGCAGTCCATGGGGTCTCAAAGAGTCGGACACGACTTGGCGACTGAACAACAACAGCAACTCTATCCACGTAGTTTGGATCACTGGGTATTCATATTTGAGGGCCCACACTTCAGGGCACTATCCTAGGGCACAGCTAGTTTCTTGTGCCCTAAACAGCAGTTCTGGTCAAGTCCACTTCCTAAGATTCCCATTTCTGAAAAGGAAACAGCGCATGATGCACGTTTATCGTCGCAAACAACGCACGGTCGACCACATTTCCGCTCTGAAAACTGCCCGCCCTGAGGCCCTATGCTGTGTGCGTGCTAAGTCGCTCAGCCACATCCGACTCTTTGCGACCCCTG
>NW_011472357.1:0-663 GCF_000754665.1 Bison bison bison
GGGAGGAAGGAGGAAAACAAAGCTAAGGAAGGAAATACTAAATTTCTGAGGAAAAAGAACAAATCAAAATTGCATGAAAGATACTAGACAGATATCCAACCACCAAAGCTTAGAGCCTGCTCTGTGTGCTGAGTCCAGATCTACTATTTAAGAGACTTGCTAGTTGTTTATCTATAGTCTCTTAGAACTGACCTAACTTTCTTTCTACACTCTTTTGTGATGCAGAGGCTGGCTCTTTGCAAATCACATTTCAGAAACACTTTGCCCCGATAGCTTATTTGGTAAAGAATCCACCTGCAATGCAGGCGACCTCAGTTCGATTCCAGGGTTGGGAAGATCCCCTGGAAAAGGGATAGGCTACCCACTCCAGTATTCTTGGGCTTCCCTTGTGGCTCAGCTGGTAAAGAATCGGCCTGCAATGCAGGATACCTAGGTTCAATCCTTGGGTTGGGAAAGGAAAATCCCCTTGAGAAGGGAAAGGCTACCCTCTCCAGTTTTCTGACCTAGAGAAGTGACATGACTCAGTGATTTTCACTTTCACTTTTGGCCAACTGGCTCTTTGTTAGATCCTACCAGTAGGGAACACTAGAGGGAAGCACAGACCAAACAGACTATCTAGTTTCTGCTAATCCTGCAGCATCACCTCAGCAGTGGGACCTGACT
>NW_011472358.1:0-546 GCF_000754665.1 Bison bison bison
TTTTTCTCCATTTTACAGGAAACCCCAAACAAACTTTTTGGTCAACCCAATAGAAAACTAGTAAAAGGGGGTTACCTTCCTACCTTTGCTGTAAACTAGCCTTCTGGTCTTGAACCTGTCACCAACCCACATTAGATCCATTTCCTCATCTGTAAACAAGCAGCTTGGCCTTTCAGGCCTTGGCTCTCTCAGCTCTGAAGCTCTTTAAGGAGTGAGAAGGAGAGTGTGATGGCCACGGTTTATAAGGACTCTGGTCGTTCATCTTTTTAAATATTTAAGTATCAATTTTTCTCACTTCTTGTACAAGAACAGAATTTAATTGAGAAAAAAAATGGTAATGTTTTATGCTCCAGTCATAGAGCAATAGAAAGAAAGACAATAGAAAAATCTATTGTCTTATATATAAAGAAAACATTTTGGGGACAAAAATAGTTTGTATATTAAAGAGGGTGTTTTATAATCTCAGAATACTTATAAAGACCATGGTTTGAATTCACTGCTAAAAATTCTAACAAAAAATATAAAGCCACATGCTACTGAAAATAC
>NW_011472359.1:0-727 GCF_000754665.1 Bison bison bison
AATACGTACATGATATTTTGCTCTGTGCTGAGACAGAGGAAGCTTGTTCGCGAGCCTCAGAAGATTTCTTAAACTTTCTGGCAGGCTGTGGTTACAAGGCATCAAGATAAAAGGCTCAGCTTTGTCAACAATCAGATATCTGGGCCTAATCATATCAGAAGAGACTAGGGCCATAGGCCCTGAGAGAATTAAACCTATACTAAATCACCCCCTGCCTATGACTTTAAGACAATTGAGAGGATTTTGGGGAATTACAGGTTACTGTCGCATTTGGATTCCGGTTACGGGGAACTTGCCCGGCCTTTGTATAAACTTATAGCTGAAACTCAGCAGGCCCAAACCGACAAACTGGTTTGGTCTCCAGAAACTCAAAAGGCTTTTAAGGTTCTTCAGATTGCTCTCCTGCAAGCTCCAGCTCTGAGCTTGCCCACAGGGTCAGAATTTAATTTGTTTGTCACTGAAAAAAAAAGGTGTGGCATTGGGAGTTTTGACACAACCCCAAGGGCCTCACCAGCAACCTATTGCTTATCTAAGCAGAAAATTAGATGTAGTTTCACGTGGGTGACCCCACTGCCTAAGAGTAATTGGGGCAGCGGCTTTATTAGCACCTGAAGCTTTAAAAATAATTAATGGACGAAACCTTACTGTACTGATTTCTCATGATGTGAATGGAATCTTAAATTCTAAGGTTAATATTTGGATGACAGACAGTAGGCTTCTTAAGTAT
>NW_011472360.1:0-625 GCF_000754665.1 Bison bison bison
GAAGTGATGGGACCAGATGCCATGATCTTCATTTTCTGAATGTTGAGCTTTAAGCCAACTTTTTCACTCTCCTCTTTCACTTTCATCAAGAGGCTTTTTAATCCTCTTCACTTTCTGCTATAAGGGTGGTGTCAGTCCTAGTCTTTTTAAAAAGAATCTCCATACTGTTCTTCATAGTGGCTGTATCAATTTATATTCCCACCAACAATGCAAGGGGGTTCCCTTTACTCCACATCCTCTCCAGCATTAAGTATGTAGTTTTTTTGATGATGGCCATTCTTACTGGTGTGAGGTCATACCTCATAGTAGTTTTGATTTGCATTTCTCATAGCAAGATCCTCTTTGACCCACATCCTATAGTTGCTGCTGCTGCTAAGTCTGCTGCTAAGTCGCTTCAGTCACGTCTGACTCTGTGCTGCCCCAGAGACAGCAGCCCACCAGGCTCCCCTGTCCCTGGGATTCTCCAGGCAAGAACACTGGAGTGGGTTGCCATTTCCTTCTCCAATGCATGAAAGCGAAAAGTCAAAGTGAAGTCCCTCAGTCGTGTCTGACTCCTAGCCATCCCATAGACTGCAGCTGACCAGGCTCCTCCATCCATGGGATTTTCCAGGCAAGAGTACTGGAG
>NW_011472361.1:0-709 GCF_000754665.1 Bison bison bison
GCAGAGTACATCATGAGAAACACTGGGGCTGGAAGAAGCACAAGCTGGAATCAAAATTGCTGGGAGAAATATCAGTAACCTCAGATATGCAGATGACACCACCCTTATGGCAGAAAGTGAAGAAGACTAAAAAGCTTCTTGATGAAAGTGAAAGAGGAGAGAGAAAAAGTTGGCTTAAAGCTCAACATTCAGAAAACTAAGATCATGGCATCTGGTCCCATCACTTCGTGGGAAATAGATGGTGAAACAGTGGGAACAGTGTCAGACTTTATTTTTGGGGCTCCAAAATCACTGCAGATGGTGACTGCGGCCATGAAATTAAAAGACGCTTACTCCTTGGAAGGAAAGTTATGACAAACCTAGATAGCATATTGAAAAGCAGACATTACTTTGCCAACAAAGGTTCGTCTAGTCAAGGCTGTGGTTTTTCCTGTGGTCATGTATGGATGTGAGAGTTGGACTGTGAAGAAGGCTGAGCGCCGAAGAATTGATGCTTTTGAACTGTGGTGTTGGAGGAGACTCTTGAGAGTCCCTTGGACTGCAAGGAGATCCAACCAGTCCATCCTAAAGGAGACCAGTCCTGGGATTTCTTTGGAAGGAATGATGCTGAAGCTGAAACTCCAATACTTCAGCCACCTCACGCGAAGAGTTGACTCATTGGAAAAGACCCTGATGCTGGGAGGGATTGGAGGCAGGAGGAGAAGGGGAC
>NW_011472362.1:0-855 GCF_000754665.1 Bison bison bison
CTCTCAATGAATTTTTGCAATGAGACATCAGAGCCTGAGTTTCATTAGTTTTGGTCGGGCTTGAGTCCCTGGAGAGAGCTGAAGGACAGGAGAAAAAAACAGTGGGAAAAACATGCCAAAGAATCCCCTTCATAGCCCGCCGAAAAATTCGCTAAATATCTGACCGGTGCTCACAGTTTAATTGGTCTAATCTTTGGCACAGAGAAGAGAAAGGACAGAAGAGCCCCCACCGACTTGTGTAACAGCTATTGGGGCTCAGCAGATAGCGCCTTTGGGACATGCTGAGGAGTAGCCTCTCCAGAGTCCCTCAATTGTGCCCCTGCCACCCGCCTCTTAGTGGGAGGTTTGAGGAAACAAGAAACAAGAGATTGTAAAGGTCCTCCAGCCATAGGAGCGAGGATCTCTTACCTTAACCGGAGGTCTTCTGGAATCTGAGACTGGGCCGCATGAGCTTTCTGCTGAGTTTGTTTTTCGCTGTCCCAGTTTCCAGCACGATGGGCCTTCCCCTGCTCTGGGTTTCTTCACTTTCTGCTTCTAGCACGGGAGCTTCCCTGAGTTGGGCTCCTGTTGTGCTTGGCCTCTTCCACGTAGAGATTGTTTCAGCCAGGTTAAACCCGAGTCATGGCACCATAGATGTCACGCGAGTGTATGTTCCTCGGTTCTTTGTCTCGTCACAACAAAGATTTGGAGCGACGGACATTAAAGCCCTCAGCGCATCACAGCTCTTGGGTCTTGGACAAACTGTGCTACAGCTCTTAGGCAAATCAGTATTACAGCTCTATTTTATTTATAAGATAGCAGGAGAATCCAAGACTCGAAGAGAAGAGAGTGGAGGAGTGCTTGGGGAGGGAGAAA
>NW_011472363.1:0-602 GCF_000754665.1 Bison bison bison
TTTGGAAAACTCAACAGTGGCCACAGGACAGGAAAAGGTCAGTTTTCATTCCAATCCCAAAGAAAGGCAGTGCCAAAGAATACTCAAACTACTGCACAATTGCACTCATCTCACATGCTAGTAAAGTAATGCTCAAAATTCTCCAAGCCAGGCTTCAGCAATACGTGAACTTCCAGATGTTCAAGCTGGTTTTAGAAAAGGCAGAGGAACCAGAGATCAAATTGCCAACATCTGCGGGATCATGGAAAAAGCAAGAGAGTTCCAGAAAAATATCTATTGCTGCTTTATTGACTATGCCAAAGTCTGACTGTGTGGATCACAATAAACTGTGGAAAATTCTGAAAGAGATGGGAATACCAGACCACCTGACCTGCCTCTTGAGAAATCTGTATGCAGGTCAGGAAGCAACAGTTAGAACTGGACATGTTACAACAGACTGGTTCCAAATAGGAAAAGGAGTACGTCAAGGCTGTACATTGTTACCCTGCTTATTTAACTTCTATGAACAGTACATCATGAGAAACGCTGGGCTGGATGAAGCACAACAAGATTACTGGAAGAAATATCAATAACCTCAGATATGCAGATAACACCACCCTTAT
>NW_011472364.1:0-1312 GCF_000754665.1 Bison bison bison
AAGGCAGACAGTAGAAAGCGAAGGCAAGCTTGAAGAAAAGTTATGCTAATCCCTAACCCTCTGGAATGAATCTGTCATCTAAGAAAAGCTGTAATTCTTATATTATAGGAAGGTCAGTGTTATCGGAGAAGGCAATGGCACCCCACTCCAGTACTCTTGCCTGGAAAATCCCATTGATGGAGGAGCCTGGTAGGCTGCAGTCCATGGGGTCGCTAAGTCGGACATGACTGAGCGACTTCACTTTAACTTTCGCTTTCATGCATTGGAGAAGGAAATGGCAATCCACTCCAGTGTTCTTGCCTGGAGAATCCCAGGGACAGGGGAGCCTGGTGGGCTGCTGTCTATGGGGTCGCACAGAGTCGGATACAACTGAAATGACTTAGCAAAGTGTTATCAGAAGGGTAAACTGAAGAAGGTTCCCTCTGTGAGTTAAATCTAGTTCAAGCTAATTTACAATTTTACAACTCACAGTCCGTACCATACCCACAATCTTTCACTACGTAGCCAGTCCTGTAGACCATCAATTTTCCTTCATTTTCTGCATCCCAAGGAAAATGGCAATACAAGTGGTAATTTGGGGACCTCCAACCTTGTAATATTCTCCATAGAGGCTGTGAGGGAGAGAAAACCAGTGTGAAATTCTGGTTCTAACTCAATCAGTAGTTCCTGCTCCTTCTTAACTTCTTGACTATAGATTTCGGGGCTTACTTCTCCTAACACAACATTCACTTGTCTTTCTTGTTAACAACACACTTTGTTCTTTAGCAGTCCACCCCTTGTCCACTCTCTTTTCATGTTGTTTGGGAGTAGGCTGCACCCACAAGCCCGTATGTGATTCAGTGATCAGTTTGAGGTTCATTATAAGAAAGCTAGAGATTAGAAATGGAGGAAAAAGAGACTGTATCCTGATGACATGTTTTGAATCCTTGGGTCCAACCATGTCTGAATCTGCTCCTTGGATTTCTCTACTATGTGAGTTAATTAATCCCCGTTTCACATCAGTCAGAATTTTAAAAAAATAATAATCTGGGTTATTTGCAAAACAACCCATAACCATTTCTGTTCTGATAGGGTCAAATTAGTTGTTTTCTGTGGACAACCCCAGTTCCAACCTGCTGGGTGTGACCGTGTTTGGGATACAATGGCACCCCACTCCAGTACTCTTGCCTGGAAAATCCCATGGACAGAGGAGCCTGGTAGGCTGCATTCCATGAGGTCGCTAGGAGTCGGACATGACTGAGTGACTTCACTTTCACTTCTCACTTTCATGCATTGGAGAAGGAAATGGCAACCCACTCCAGTGTTCTTGCCT
>NW_011472365.1:0-798 GCF_000754665.1 Bison bison bison
AGGGAATTCCCATAAGGATTACAGCCGATCTTTCAATAGAAACTCTTCAAGCCAGGAGGGAATGGCAAGACATACTTAAAATGATGAAAGAAAATAACCTACAGCCCAGATTATTGTACCCAGCAAGGATCTCATTCAAGTATGAAGGAGAAATCAAAAGCTTTTCAGACAAGCAAAAGCTGAGAGAATTCTGCACCACCAAACCAGCTCTCCAACAAATACTAAAGGATATTCTCTAGACAGGAAACACAAAAACCCAAAACAATAAAGTAAATGGCAACGGGATCATACTTATTAGTAATTACCTTAAATGTAAATGGGTTGAATGCCCCAACCAAAAGACAAAGACTGGCTGAATGGATAACAAAACAAAGACCCCTACATATGTTGTCTACAAGAGACCCACCTCAAAACAGGGGACACATACAGACTGAAAGTGAAGGGCTGGAAAAAGATTTTCCATGCAAATTGGGACCAAAAGAAAGCAGGAGTCACAATACTCATATCAGATAAATTAGACTTTAAAACAAAGGCTGTGAAAAGAGACAAAGAAGGTCACTACATAATGATCAAAGGATCAATCCAAGAAGAAGATATAACAATTATAAATATATATCCACCCAACATGGGAGCACCACAGTATGTAAGACAAATCCTAACAAGTCTGAAAGGAGAAATTAACAATAACACAATAATAGTGGGAGACTTTAATACCCCACTCACAATTATGGATAGATCAACTAAACAGAAAATTAACAAAGGAAAAAAAAAAACAAAAACATAGTAATACTAATAAAG
>NW_011472366.1:0-980 GCF_000754665.1 Bison bison bison
TTACAGGAAACAAAGAGAAAGTAGGACGTATCATTCAACTCTAGCCTGCCAAAATAAGATTTGGGGATCTAAGAGAAGAAAATATATAACTTAGAAAGATTTGGGTTTTCTAAACTTCACATTGTCCCTCTTTGCATATTGAGAGTTTGGTTTTATAAGATTCAGAACACCCTTGTATTATAAGCCATAACTAAAGAAGATGTAAAATACAATTTAAAGCAACTGCCCCCAGACAGAAGGATAAATAGAAAGTATTCTGCTGCACAGTGGCTGCATGCAAGGGGCAAAGAAGAGGCAAGTGAAGCAGAAAACAGAACCTCTTCTGAGCCTAAGAGGAAAGGTGGCAGCAAGAATGGAAGCCCAGGTAGATTGGGTGCACAGAGCCAAGCAGAAGGGTCTGATGTCCAATGTGGCCATTGCTGCCTTGTTCTGTTTCCACTGATCAGAGAAGCTCCCAGATGCTTTCCAGAAAGTAGCCCGGGGATGAGTATAGAGACTGAGTAGGGCCGTAAATGATGCAAGATAGAGCTCCCCCATTGAAATTCAAGGTCACTAACATACTGCCTTCATTCCTCATGCTCCCTCAGGCTCAAGATTCCCATGATGCCCCTCTGTGGTCCACACAAACCCACCCTGAGGCCCCGTCACCCTGACTCTCATCATTTCAGCACAAATGTGGGAAGGACCCACCTGTGACACACATGCCCCAGAGTCCCCACCAGAGCTCAGAAACGGCTTCACACCCTTCCCCTCCCACACCTGAGGGCAGCTGTGAACCAGTCCACAGCCCTGTCACATCCCCACTGGGAGAACACCTCATCCTGGTCAGCAGACATAGCTTCTCTGTCCTTGAGACTCAGGTAAATGAAAACGGAGAAAGTTCAATTGAACATATGTTTTTCTCCCTCTAAATATGCTAATATTAATCCATTATTTTACAATAGTCACTTATTTGCCCTGTATTCCTCTGACTTCCAAGC
>NW_011472367.1:0-956 GCF_000754665.1 Bison bison bison
CCAGTCATGTCCGACATTGTGGGACCCCATAGATGGCAGCCCACCAGGCTCCCCTGTCCCTGGGATTCTCCAGGCAAGAACACTGGAGTGGGTTGCCATTTCCTTCTCCAATGCATGAAAGGGAAATGTGAAAGTGAAGTCGCTCAGTCATGTCCAACTCATAGCGACCCCATGGACTGTAGCCCACCAGACTTCTCCATCCATGGGATTTTCCTGGAAAGAGGACTGGAGTCGGGGGCCATTGCCTTCTCCTCTTTTTCCCTACTGATGTACAACCTCCGGTTTCTGTGATGCCTCTCTGAAATGGTTTCTATCAGTAGATCATATCAGCTGATTTTAGACAAAAGTCTTTCATGACCTATTTCATGAGAAAGAAACAAGATTAGGTAACCCAATTTGATTACAACCATCGAATTACACTTATTGCACTGCCTCAGGGTCTCCAAGCAGAGAGAAAAAATTCATTAGATCAGGAAAATCAATCTGTTTCCCCAAGAAATGCCATCCACAAAAGTACTAAAGTAAATAAAATACATTAGAGAAAGTTTACTGCCAAACCAATATGGTGGCCTCTTTAATGGTTCTTCCTGTTGGAGTCTCCACAGGAAGTGGAATCTACCCAGATTATCCAAAGTGGTTCCTTCCATGCCCTTTATCCAATCACTGGGATGATGAGGTTATGGCCGGAAACACCTGGGTTCCACCCAAGTCTCTATAAATACAGACATTTCAGCTCCAGACACACTTTGAGAGCCAGTGCCTGACCTTAGGAGGCTGAGGGCAAGAGACCTGCAAGGGGTAAGTGATGAGTGGGCACCTCCAAGGAGGATGCCTAAAAATCAGGTCACTCAGGTGGGTTTCAGAAAGATCTTGCTTTCTGTTCATCCTACATTAGCTGGGAGACCTTGTGACAGGAGATCTTACTCTAACCCCACGTTAACAACGGTTAATCCAGC
>NW_011472368.1:0-691 GCF_000754665.1 Bison bison bison
CAGGACTGATCTCCTTTAGGATGGACTGGTTGGATCTCCTTGCAGTCCAAGGGACTCTCAAGAGTCTTCCTCAACACCACAGTTCAAAAGCATCAATTCTTCAGAGCTCAGCTTTCTTTATAGTCCAACTCATATCCATACATGACTACTGGAAAAACAGTCAAGGCTATGTTGGCAGAGTAACGTCTCTGCTTTTTAATATGCTATCTAGGTTGGTCATAACTTTTCTCCCAAGGAGTAAGCATCTTTTCATTTCATGTCTGCAATCACCATCTGCAGTGATTTTGGAGCCCCAAAAAATAAAGTCTGCCACTGTTTCCGCTATTTCCCCATCTATTTCCCATGAAGTGATGGGACCAGATGTCATGATCTTAGTTTTCTAAATGTTGGGCTTTAAGCCAACTTTTTCACTCTCCTCTTTCACTTTCATCAAGAAGCTCTTTAATTCTTCCTCACTTTCTGCCATAAGGAGGTGTCATCTGCATATCTGAGGTTATTGATATTTCTCCCAGCAATCTTGATTCCAGCTTGTGCTTCTTCCAGCCCAGCATTTCTCATGATGTACTCTGCATATAAGTTAAATAAACAGGGTGACAATATACAGCCTTGACGTACTCCTTTTCCTATTTGGAACCAGCCTGTTGTTTTATGTCCAGTTCTAGCTGTTGCTTCCTGACCTGCATACAGGTTT
>NW_011472369.1:0-572 GCF_000754665.1 Bison bison bison
CGAAGATCATGGCATCCGGTCCCATCACTTCATGGGAAATAGATGGGGAAACAGTGGAAACAGTGTCAGACTTATTTTTTTAGCCTCCAAAATCACTGCAGATGGTGACTGCAGCCATGAAATTAAAAGACGCTTACTCCTTGGAAGAAAAGTTATGACCAACGTAGATAGCATATTGAAAAGCAGAGACATTACTTTGCCAACAAAAGTCCGTCTAGTCAAGGCTATGGTTTTTCCAGTGGTCATGTATGGATGTGAGAGTTGGACTGTGAAGAAAGCTGAGCACGGAAGAATTGATGCTTTTAAACTGTCGTGCTGGAGAAGACTCCTGAGAGTCCCTTGGACTGCAACATCCAACCAGTCCATTCTGAAGGAGATCGGTCCTGGGTGTTCTTTGGAAGGAATGATGCTAAAGCTGAAACTCCAGTACTTTCCACCTCATGCCAAGAGTTGACTCATTGGAAAAGACTCTGATGCTGGGAGGGATTGGGGGCAGAAGGAGAAGGGGACGACAGAGGATGAGATGGCTGGATGGCGATCACTGACTCGGATGGACGTGAGTCTGAGTGAAC
>NW_011472370.1:0-765 GCF_000754665.1 Bison bison bison
GTGAAAGAGGAGAGTGAAAAACTTGGCTTAAAGCTCAACATTCAGAAAACTAAGATCATGGCATCTGGTCCCATCACTTCATGGCAAATAGATGCGGAAACACTGGAAACAGTGTCAGACTTTAATTTTCTGGGCTCCAAAATCACTGCAGATGGTGATGGCAGCCATGAAATTAAAAGATGCTTGCTCCTTGGAAGAAAAGTTATGACCAACCTAGAGAGCATATTGAAAAGCAGAGACATTACTTTTCCAACAAAGGTCTGTCTAGTCAAGGCTATAGTTTTCCAGTGGTCATGTATGGATGTGAGAGTTGGACTGTGAAGAAGGCTGAGCGCTGAAGAATTGATGCTTTTAAACTGTGGTGTTGGAGAAGACTCTTGAGAGTCCCTTTGATTGCAAGGAGATCCAACCAGTCCATCCTAAAGGAGATCAGTCCTGGGTGTTCTTTGGAAGGAATAATGCTAAAGCTGAAATTTTCAGTACTTTGGCCACCTCATGCGAAGAGTTGACTCATTGGAAAAGACTCTGATGCTAGGAGGGATTGGGGGCAGGAGGAGAAGGGGACAACAGAGGAGGAGAAGGGGACGACAGAGGATGAGATGGCTGGATGGCATCACCGACTCAATGGACGTGAGTCTCAGTGAACTCCGGGAGTTGGTGATGGACAGGGAGACCTGGCGTGCTGCGATTCATGGGGTCACAAAGGAGTTGGACACGACTGAGCGACTGAACTGAACTGATGCATTTTGAATGTCAATCAGGAAC
>NW_011472371.1:0-1076 GCF_000754665.1 Bison bison bison
AACTACCACACATTGCACTCATCTCACATGCTAGTAAAGTAATGCTCAAAATTCTCCAAGCCAGGCTTCAGCAATACATGAACCATGAAATTCCAGATATTCAAGCTGGTTTTAGAAAAGGCAGAGGAACCAGAGATCAAATTGCCAACATCCGCTAGATCATCGAAAAAGGAAGAGAGTTTCAGAAAAACATCTATTTCTGCTTTATTGACTATGCCAAAGCCTTTGACTGTGTGGATCACAATAAACTGTGGAAAATTCTGAAAGAGATGGGAATATCAGACCACCTGATCTGCCTCTTGAGAAACCTGTATGCAGGTCAGGAAGCAACAGTTAGAACTGGACATGGAACAACAGACTGGTTCCAAATAGGAAAAGGAGTTCGTCAAGGCTGTATATTATCACCCTGCTTATTTAACTTATATGCAGAGTACATCATGAGAAACACTGGACTGGAAGAAACACAAGCTGAAATCAAGATTGCCAGGAGAAATATCAATAACCTCAGATATGTAGATGACCGCACCCTTATGGCAGAAAGTGAAGAGGAACTCAAAAGCCACTTGATGAAAGTGAAAGTGGAGAGTGAAAAAGTTGGCTTAAAGCTCAACATTCAGAAAACGAAGATCATTGCATCCGGTCCCACCACTTCATGGGAAATAGATGGGGAAACAGTGGAAACAGTGTCAGACTTTATATTTCTGGGCTCCGAGATCACTGCAGATGGTGACTGCAGCCATGAAATTAAAAGACGCTTACTCCTTGGAAGGAAAGTTGTGACCAACCTAGATAGCATATTCAAAAGCAGAGACGTTACTTTGCCAACAAAGGTTCGTCTAGTCAAGGCTATGGTTTTTCCTGTGGTCATATATGGATGTGAGAGTTGGACGGTGAAGAAGGCTGAGCACCGAAGAATTGATGCTTTTGAACTGTGGTGTTGGAGAAGACTCTTTGAGAGTCCCTTGGACTGCAAGGAGATCAACCAGTCCATTCTGAAGGAGATCAGCCCTGGGATTTCTTTGGAAGGAATGATGCTAAAGCTGAAACTGCAGTACTTTGGCCACCTCATGTGAAGA
>NW_011472372.1:0-679 GCF_000754665.1 Bison bison bison
TGCCGTTGGATCCTCAAGACAATGTCTTCCTGTCCTGGGCTCACTCCTATGCTGCATTCCACAATCGGTCTAACTGCTGGGTCTGAGGAGCACTCCCCTCTTCGTCAGTGGAAGCCTTCCCCTGGTGGACATCCCCACTTCAAGGAAAAGACTTTCTCCAAGTCTGTGAATACCTTCGACAACAATCACATGCAATGCCTCTTCTTCATCTGATGACATCTACCAACCCTAAAATGGACTGGAGCAACACTTTGTACTCTAACTATGGACATAATGTGACTTTTAATTTTGATTCTGGTTGTTTTGTTCTTGCTGTTTGCTCCCTGCATCTGTAATTGTATAACTGGATTTGTTTCTAGCTGCATGAAAGCTTTTAAGTTACAAATGGTTGCTCAAACTCCTGCTACTGCTGTAGCTTCCTCCAGCTACTATTTGGGGCCCTTGGATCAGATATCCTCAATATGAGGATTAGGAGAATATGTTGCCTCACCAATTTAGGGACCACGCCCCTTGTCAGCTCAGAAGTAGTTATGGAATGAGAACGACGCCCCTTTTCCCTAGGCAACATAATTCTCCTAAAAGAAAAGGGGGGAATGAAAGGGTAACAGGCAGGAAGGCCAGGGTTCTCCAAATGGAGGAAATAGCCTGCAAGTGTCAGACATTTTTCTCTCTCTTAAGC
>NW_011472373.1:0-2528 GCF_000754665.1 Bison bison bison
CCCCGGCCGAGAGGCTGCTCTGGCCTGGGCGAGCCTCCCCAAGCCCTGCCCAGCTTCTAGCGTTCGCGCCCGGGAAGGAGCAGGCTGCGGGAGCGTGGGAGACGTGACCGGTGCCTGACTGCTGCCTCAGCTCAGCTCTCGCCTTCCCTTCGGACCTAGGAGCCAGGCATCCTTGCAGAGGGCTTATGGGCTGGGGGTGTGCACACTGCCAAAGCCTGCCGCAGGGAGAGCTCTTTCCGAGGGAAAGGAAGCGCCCCAGGCTGCATTCCCAAGCTGGTGCTTCCCCGCCCAGACTAAGCGCCGCACGGAAGGAATCAGGATCCAGGTGCCCCTGGCTTGGGGAGGCAGCTCCACAGCCAGAGTGTTGCTCCGTTTGTGCCCAGAAAGCGCCTGCCAGACCGGGCCTTCCCTGGAGCTGCCCTCCCGCCTAGAGGCAGGTGGATGTGCTGTGCGGGCTTCCCCTGTGCGTTTGGGCTCCCTAGCACAGCCGCAGCGCAGGGGAACCAGCCCATGATCAGTGAGCTCCGGGCAGTACTTTGGTCCCAGGTTTGGAGCCCAATGCCCGGAACGCGGGAGAGAAGAGGCTGGCTGCCGGCGGGTGCTTGCAAGCCTGTTACTGGGAAGGACCGAGTGAGCTTCCACACCGGCGGAGCTCCAGCTCTGCGCCCAGGCGCGATAGCACAGAGCCCCGGCCGAGAGGCTGCTCTGGCCTGGGCGAGCCTCCCCAAGCCCTGCCCAGCTTCTAGCGTTCGCGCCCGGGAAGGAGCAGGCTGCGGGAGCGTGGGAGACGTGACCGGTGCCTGACTGCTGCCTCAGCTCAGCTCTCGCCTTCCCTTCGGACCTAGGAGCCAGGCGTCCTTGCAGAGGGCTTAGGGGCTGGGGGTGTGCACACTGCCAAAGCCTCCCGCAGGGAGAGCTCTTTCCGAGGGAAAGGAAGCGCCCCAGGCTGCATTCCCAAGCTGGTGCTTCCCCGCCCAGACTAAGCGCCGCACGGAGGGAATCAGGGTCCCGGTGCCCCTGGCTTGGGGAGGCAGCTCCACAACCAGAGTGTTGCTCCGTTTGTGCCCAGAAAGCGCCTCCCAGACCGGGCCTCCCCTGGAGCTGCCCTCCCGCCTAGAGGCAGGTGGATGTGCTGTGCGGGCTTACCCTGTGCGTTTGGGCTCCCTAGCACAGCCGCAGCGCAGGGGAACCAGCCCCTGATCAGTGAGCTCCGGGCAGTACTTTGGCCCCAGGTTTGGAGCCCAATGCCCGCAACGCGGGAGAGAAGAGGCCGGCTGCCGGCGGGTGCTTGCAAGCCTGTTACTCGGAGGGACCGAGTGAGCTTCCACACCGGCGGAGCTCCAGCTCTGCGCCCAGGCGCGATAGTGCAGAGCCCCGGCCGAGAGGCTGCTCTGGCCTGGGCGAGCCTCCCCAAGCCCTGCCCAGCTTCTAGCGTTCGCGCCCGGGAAGGAGCAGGCTGCGGGAGTGTGGGAGACGTGACCGGTGCCTGACTGCTGCCTCAGATCAGCTCTCGCCTTCCCTTCGGACCTAGGAGCCAGGCGTCCTTGCAGAGGGCTTAGGGGCTGGGGGTGTGCACACTGCCAAAGCCTCCCGCAGGGAGAGCTCTTACCGAGGGAAAGGAAGCGCCCCAGGCTGCATTCCCAAGCTGGTGCTTCCCCGCCCAGACTAAGCGCCGCACGGAGGGAATCAGGGTCCCGGTGCCCCTGGCTTGGGGAGGCAGCTCCACAGCCAGAGTGTTGCTCCGTTTGTGCCCAGAAAGCGCCTGCCAGACCGGGCCTTCCCTGGAGCTGTCCTCCCGCCTAGAGGCAGGTGGATGTGCTGTGCGGGCTTCCCCTGTGCGTTTGGGCTCCCTAGCACAGCCGCAGCGCAGGGGAACCAGGCCCTGATCAGTGAGCTCCGGGCAGGACTTTGGTCCCAGGTTTGGAGCCCAATGCCCGGAACGCGGGAGAGAAGAGGCTGGCTGCCGGCGGGTGCTTGCAAGCCTGTTACTGGGAAGGACCGAGTCAGCTTCCACACCAGCGGAGCTCCAGCTCTGCGCCCAGGCGCGATAGCACAGAGCCCCGGCCGAGAGGCTGCTCTGGCCTGGGCGAGCCTCCCCAAGCCCTGCCCAGCTTCTAGCGTTCGCGCCCGGGAAGGAGCAGGCTGCGGGAGTGTGGGAGACGTGACCGGTGCCTGACTGGTGCCTCAGCTCAGCTCTCGCCTTCCCTTCGGACCTAGGAGCCAGGCGTCCTTGCAGAGGGCTTAGGGGCTGGGGGTGTGCACACTGCCAAAGCCTCCCGCAGGGAGAGCTCTTTCCGAGGGAAAGGAAGCGCCCCAGGCTGCATTCCCAAGCTGGTGCTTCCCCGCCCAGACTAAGCGCCGCACGGAGGGAATCAGGGTCCCGGTGCCCCTGGCTTGGGGAGGCAGCTCCACAGCCAGAGTGTTGCTCCGTTTGTGCCCAGAAAGCGCCTGCCAGACCGGGCCTTCCCTGGAGCTGTCCTCCCGCCTAGAGGCAGGGGGATGTGCTGTGCGGGCTTCCCCTGTGCGGT
>NW_011472374.1:0-1349 GCF_000754665.1 Bison bison bison
CACAGAAGTGCTTGGTCTGAACCTCGGCCGTCCCCTTCCCGAGACTCTGAGGCCTTTGCAAACAAGGGCCCCACATTGTCCTGTCGCACTGGACCCTGCAACCCGTGCAGCCCTCCGGAGCCGGCTCCGCCTCCGAGGTCACAGCCGGGGAATGAACCCACCCCTCCCGCCCCAGGGCCCCCCGCCCGCCGCTCCCCACAGCACCTTGTGGGGGGTGGTCCCTGAGGCAGCAACAAGCAACCCCAGAATCTTTTTTTTTTTTTTCCCAGAATCTTTCTTATTGTGATGCAGTAACAAACAAATTGAACACACTGGGCTGAGTTTATTTAGAAGGTCCCTGTCTATAAGTTTGGAGTTTTCAGAAGACGTATTTATGTTGCTGCTAAGCTGTTAAGTCGCTTCAGTCGTGTCCGACTCTGTGAGACCCCATAGACAGCAGCCCACTAGGCTCCTCTGTCCCTGGGATTCTCCAGGCAAGAACACCGGAGTGGGTTGCCATTTCCTTCTCCAATGCATGAAAGTGAAAAGTGAAAGGGAAGTCGCTCAGTCGTGTCGACCCTCAGCGACCCCATGGATTGCAGCCTACCAGGCTCCTCCGTCCATGGGATTTTCCAGGCAAGAGTACTGGAGTGGGGTGCCATTGCCTGCACTACAATCAGAGCATGTAATCTATATGACACCAAGTCTTTAAAACATGCTGAAACTTATTTTATGGCCTACTATGTGATCAGTTTTTTAAAATGTTTCTTGAATTTGAACATAATATTCTCTAATTATTGGATAGATGGATAGATAGATATAGAAAGAAACTTATATATAGATCTATAGATATAGATCAGAGAAGGCAATGGCACCCCACTCCGGTACTCTTGCCTGGCAAATCCCATGGACAGAGGAGCCTGGTGGGCTGCAGTCCACGGGGTTGCTAGGAGTCTGACACGACTGAACGACTTCACTTTCACTTTCATGCATTGGAGAAGGAAATGGCAACCCACTCCAGTGTTCTTGCCTGTGATCTCTCCAAGGGCTCTTTCTCCAGGGGATCTTCCCAACCCAGGGATTGAATTCGAGTTTGCCTGGAGAATCCCAGGAGGGATGGGGGAGCCTGCTAGGCTGCGGTCTGTGGGGTTGCACAGAGTCAGACACGACTGAAGCGACTTAGCAGCAGCAGCATACATATAGACATGCATGCGTGCTAAGTCACTTCAGTCGCGTCCAACTCTTCGCGACCTCATGGACTGTAGCCCACCAGGTTTCTCTGTCCATGGGATTTTCCAGGCAAGAATACTGGAGTGGGTTGCCTTGCCCTCCTCCAGGGGATCTTCTCTCCCGGGGATTGAACCTGCTTC
>NW_011472375.1:0-2430 GCF_000754665.1 Bison bison bison
ACACACACACACACACACACACACAGTCACCCAAACAGTGGACCATCACTCAGCCATAAAAGGATGAAATATTACCATTTGCAGCAACATAGACAGACCTAGTGAATATTATAGTTAGTTAAGTCCATCAGAAAGAGAAAGTAACTATGATATGATATCATTTATATGTTGAATCTTAAAAATCATACAAATGAATCCATATTCAATACAGAAACAGACTCACAGACAGACAAACTGAGCTTATGATTACCAAAGGGGATAGGGAGTGGGGAGGGACAGAAATTAATTAACAGGAATTTGGGGTTAACAGATACAAGCTTTTATCACAAAAAAGGTAACCAATAAGGAATTACAGTAAGGTACAGACATTATACTGATTAATTTATAATAATATATGGATAATAAGCTGAAATACATATATATATCCAAATTGCTTTACTGTACACCTGAAAATAATGCCCTACATCAGCTGTATCTCAATTTAAAAAATTCACACACATCTGTGTCTCTTTTGCTGTCTCGCATACCGGGTTGTTGTTATCATCTTTCTAAATTCCATATATATGCGTTAGTATACTGTATTGGTGTTTTTCTTTCTGGCTTACTTCACTCTGTATAATAAGCTTAGTCTTTTGGACTCTGTGGGAGAGAGGGGGGGATGATTTGGGGGATGATTTGGGAGAATGGCATTAAACCATGTATAATATCATATAAGAAACGAATCGCCAGTCCAGGTTCAATGCAGGATACAGGAACCTTGGGGCTGGTGTACCGGGATGACCCAGAGGAATGGTATGGGGAGGGACGTGGGAGGTGGGGTTCAGGATGGGGAGCACGTGTATACCCGTGGCAGATGCATGTTGATGTATGGCAAAACCAATACAATTCTGTAAAGTAAAAAAATAAAAAAAAAATCACATGCAAAAAACTCTCTTTCTCACTGTTTGTGAGTGCATATTGGCCTTGAAAAGAGTAGGGCTGAATGAGATAAAATGTAAAACAGGTTTCATATAGTAGTTGAACATGTTACTGTCCTACAATCCAGGTCCTCTTTCCAAAGAGTAACAGCTTGTGCTGCCTCCTGGGTTCAGTTCAGCACCTCAGGAATCAGGTAATCACTGTGGCCCCCACACCCATTCCTCCTGGCCCAGGGAGTAGGACTTCGTCCCCATTATCATCTTCATGTCCAGTGGGGAGCATGACACAACCTAGATTCTACATCAGGTGAATTTTCCACGATCAGTCTTAAAGCCCTGGAAATCCATCATCTAAAATGCAGCTGCTGGTCTGGCCTGTGCAGAGGGCAAAGGGTAAGCATCTGACCCTGGAAATTTTACATTCTCTGTCAGCCTGAGGCTGACCATCTGTAAAACAGGACTGCGGGCGCCTACTTATAGACTTGTTAGAAGAAAAGGAGAAAACCTCAGAGAACGGCTCATATACAACGGGACTTTGAGATGTATTACTCCTGGCCCACCTTGCATCTTGTGTGTGCATGCTAAGTCGCTTCAGCTGTGTCTATCTCTATGCAATGCTATGGACTGCAGCCCACCAGGCTCCTTTGTCCATGGGATTCTCCAGGCAAGAATACTGGGTGGGTTGCCATTTCTTTCTCGAGGGGATTTTCCCCAACCATGGATCAAACCCGAGTTTCCTATGTCTACCTGCAGTGGGAGGTGGGTTCTATACCACTAGTGCCACCTGGGAAGCTTGTCTCCTATGTGCTATTAAATAGAAAATTTGAAAAACTATCTGGAAATGAGGAATCAAGAAGTAAACTTTGGTTCCATCTCATCACTTCCTATTTGCTCACACGTTTTGGTGTCTGTTTTCAAATTCTCGTTTGACCAGAAGTAACTTCTTATTGAAGCCCCAAGGATGGATTAGTACAGGAGAGCAAAGAATAGGCACAGGTCAGCTAGACAGAAGTTATTGAGCAAATCTCCAGTTCCAGAGTCATCAGCTGACCACAGGACCTGGGCTGAGTCCCTTACCTGTGTTGGCCTCAGTCCTAACGCATAAGTACACTCACTACAGAAACAGAGGTGATGGGCAGAGCCTTTTCAGTCAGAAGACCAGGATTTGATGCTGTGAACCATTATGTGCTGAATGATTTACCTTGATAAGTTAGTCATTTATCTAATATGTGTGCTTGGTATCTTTTATCATTTTTGTGGGGTTTTTTCAGTTTTATGTGTAGTATTCTTTTTCTTACTACTCAGCCAAAATATGAATGGTGGAGGTGGTAATCAGCAAGAAGTTAGGGATGAACCCAACTGAGAGTGGAGTACATAGGAAGTGAAGATTGCGGAGGTGAAGGATGCAGGCAAGCATTGGGCTCTCCCTGGGTGCTTGGCCCTATGCCCATCCTCTAACGACCCAGGGAAGATTCTTACCCAATAGCGTTCCTGGTTCTCAGCTGCAGACAGT
>NW_011472376.1:0-594 GCF_000754665.1 Bison bison bison
TGGTGACCATGAAGTGCATATTTGAAAACCAATGCAATATTGTAAAGAAAAAAAAAACTAACCAGGAAAGCAGGTTTTTAGATTTCTTACAAGAAAACAATTTTCTGGAACTATGGATGTTGACAAATGTTAAGCAGACTTATTGCAATAATTTTACAGTGTATTACAAATATCAAATTTGTATGCTACCCAGCTGAACTAATACATCCATTCTATCTCAACAGAACATGTGAAAAAAGTGTACAGTTAAGTTTCTGTCTCATTAGCCAAGTGTGATCATGAGTCTGTCAGACACATAGCACATTTCTTAGTCACGTTTCCTAGGAATGTTAGTTATCTCTACTGCCAGTGGTGTTTTTAGGTGGGTTTTCAGGGACGGAAAGAAATGAACTCAGAATGTGAGGATCCTAGTCTGATATGATCAAGGGATTTTCCAGGTAAGAATACTGGAATGGGTTGCCAGGCCCTCCTCCAGGGGATGTTCCCGACCCGGGAATCGAACCCGGGGTCTCCCGCATTGCAGGCAGATTCCTGACCATCTGAGCCACCAGGGAAGCCCTTATGCTCAAGGGAGCTCTGATCCAGTCAAGCTCT
>NW_011472377.1:0-1399 GCF_000754665.1 Bison bison bison
ATCTATTTGCCATGAAGTGATGAGACCAGATGCCATGATCTTAGTTTTCTGAATGCTGAGTTTTAAGCCAACTTTTTCACTCTCTTCTTTCACTTTCATCAAGAGGTCTTTAGTTCTTCACTTTCTGCCATAAGTGTGGTGTCATCTGCATATCTGGGGTTACTGATATTTCTCCTGGCAATCTTTATTCCAGTTTGTGCTTCATCCAGCCCGGCATTTCTCATTATGTACTCTGCATGTAAGTTAAATAAGCAGGGTGACAATATACAGCCTTGATGTATACTGGTGTATATTTGATGTATACAGCCTTTTCCTATTTGAAACCAGTCAGTTCTTCCATGTCCAGTTCTAACTGTTGCTTCTTGACCTGCATACAGATTTCTCAGGAAGCAGATCAAGTGGTCTGGGTGTTCCCATCTCCTTAAGAATTTTGCTACAGTTTATTGTGATCCATACAGTCAAAAGCCTTTGGCATAGTCAATAAAGCAGAAGTAGATGTTTTTCTGGAACTCTCTTGCTTTTTTGATGATCCAAATGTTGGCAATTGATCTCTGGTTCCTCTGCCTTTTCTAAATCCAGCTTGAACATCTGGAAGTTTATGGTTCATGTACTTCATGTTGAAGTCTGGCTTGGAGAATTTAGAGCAAATGTGCGGTAGTTTGAGCATTCTTTAGCATTACCTTTCTTTGGGATTGAAATGAAAACTGACCTTTTCCAGTCCTGTGGCCACTGCTGAATTTTGCAGATTTTTTGGCGTGAGTGCAACACTTTCACAGCATCATCTTTTAGGAGTTGAAATAGCTCAGCAGAAATTCCATCACCTCCACTAGCTTTGTTTGTAGTGATGCTTCCTAAGGTCCATTTTACTTTGCATTCCATAATGTCTGGCTCTAGGTGAGTGATCACACCATCCTGATTATCTGAATAGCAACTTTATTTGGAAACTTGGCAGTCTGAGAAGATGGCAGACTAATGTCTCAAAATAACCATCTTATTGGGGTCCAGATGCCAGGTTCTTTGATAGAACATAGAGGAGAAGAGGTGAAGAAATAAAGTTAAAAGGCCATTTATCTTGCAAATTAGGAGGAGATTCATTTATTTATTTTTTTTCTTTTCTGCAGCCATTCACAGGTGATGACAGTCAGATTGTCTCCGTGTGAGCTGGGAAAAGCCACTTTAGTTTAACATTCAGGCAGAGGGGCAGGGTTCCCTGACAAAAGCTATGCATAGCAATATGTGGCTCTAGGTGAGTGATCACACCATCATGGTTATCTGGGTCATGAAGATCTTTTTTTTTATAGTTCTTTTCTGTATTCTTGCCACCTCTTCTTAATATCTTCTGCCTCTGTTAGGTCCATACCATTTCTGTCCTTCATCGAGTCCATCTTTGCATGAAATG
>NW_011472378.1:0-604 GCF_000754665.1 Bison bison bison
ATATACAGCCTTGACGTACTCCTTTCCTATTTGGAACCAGTCTGTTGTTCCATGTCCAGTTCTAACTGTTGCTTCCTGACCTGCATACAGATTTCTCATGATGCAGGTTAGGTGGTCTGGTATTCCCATCTCTTTAAGAATTTTCCACAGTTTGTTGTGGTCCACCCAGTCAAAGGCTTTGGCATAGTCAATAAAACAGAAGTAGCTGCTTTTTCTGGAACTTTTTTGACTTTTCTATGATCCAATGGATGTTGGCAATTTGATCTCTCATTCCTCTGCCTTTTCTAAATCCGGCTTCAATATCTGGAAATTCACAGTCATGCACTGTTGAAGCCTGACATGGAGAATTTTGAGCATTACTTTGCTGGCACGTGAGACGAGTGCTATTGTGTTGTAGTTTGAACCTTCTTTGGCATTGCCATTCTTTGGTATTGGAATAAAAACTGACTTTTTCCAGCACTGTGGCCACTGCTGAGTTTTCCAAATTTGCTAGCATATTGAGTGCAACACTTTCACAGCATCATCTTTTAGGTTTTGAAAGAGCTCAACTGGAATTCCATGACCTCCACTAGCTTTGTTCAGAGATGCTTCCTAAGACCCACTT
>NW_011472379.1:0-815 GCF_000754665.1 Bison bison bison
ATGAGATAATATGTATAAAGTGATTGGCACATATGTAAAGCTCAATTGGTGTTAACTCTAACTACTGATCTATGGACATCAAACAGGTAGATCTGAATAGTGCCCTCCAAAGTCAGTACTTGATAAGGAAAAAAATATTGGAAGGCTACCAAAGAATAGCAAGAAGAGATAAGAAAGCCTTCCTCAGCGATCAATGCAAAGAAATAGAGGAAAACAACAGAATGGGAAAGACCAGAGATCTCTTCAAGAAAATTAGAGATATCAAGGGAACATTTCATGCAAAGATGGGCTCGATAAAGGACAGAAATGGTATGGACCTAACAGAAGCAGAAGATATTAAGAAGAGGTGGCAAGAATACACAGAAGAACTAGACAAAAAAGATCTTCACGACCAAGATAATCACGATGGTGTGATCACTCTCTAGAACCAGACATGCTGGAATGTGTAGTCAAGTGGGCCTTAGAAAGCATCACTATGAACAAAGCTAGTGGAGGTGATGGAATTTCAGTTGAGCTATTTCAAATCCTGGAAGATGATGCTGTGAAAGTGCTGCATTCAATATGCCAGCAAATTTGGAAAACTCAGCAGTGGCCACAGAACTGGAAAAAGTTAGTTTTCATTCCAATCCCAAAGAAAGGCAATGCCAAAGAATGCTCAAACTACCACACAATTGCACTCATCTCACATGCTGGTAAAGTAACGCTCAAAATTCTCCAAGCCAGGCTTCAGCAATGAACCGTGAATTTCCAGATGTTCAAGCTGGTTTTAGAAAAGGCAGAGGAACCAGAGATCAAACTGCCAACATCTGCTGGAT
>NW_011472380.1:0-899 GCF_000754665.1 Bison bison bison
TTGGTATGTCTTGCCCTGGAACTTGTTGGCCCTTGTGTGGTGCTTCGTTTCAGTGTCGGTATGGAGGCGTTTGATGAGCTCCTGTCATTAATGTTCCTGGGAGTCAGGAGTTCCCTGGAGTCAGGGTTTGGACTTAAGCCTCCTGCTTCCAGTTATCGGTCTTATTTTTACAGTAGTTTCAAAACTTCTCCTATACAGCACCATTGATAAAACATCGACGTTAAAAATGAAAAGTTTCTCCGCCGTGAGGGTCACCCAGAGAGGTTCACAGCGTTACATGGAGAAGAGAAGAGGGAGGAGGGAGTTAGAGGTGATCCAAGTGAGATGAGGTGGAATCAATAGAGGAGAGAGTGGGCTAGCCAGTAATCACTTCCTTATGTGCACTCCACAACTGGACCGCTCAGAGATGTTCACGGAGTTATACAGAGAAGAGAAGAAGGAGGAAGGAGGCAGAGGTGGCCAGGAGGATAAAAGGGGGGAATGAAAAGGAGGGAGACAGATCCAGCCAGTAATCAGTTCCCTAAGTGTTCTCCACCGTCTGGAACACACAGAAATTCACAGAGTTGGGTAGAGTAGAGAGGGGTTAGGGAGGAGACACAGGCGACCTGGTGGAGAAAAAGGAGAGTCCAAAAGGAGAGAGAGCAGTCAAGCCAGTAATCTCGCTCCCTAGTGAAAAATGGGTCCTGAAGATTGGGTTCTTAAAGGTACAAAACAGGTAACAAATACATAAAAGCAGAAATTAAAAATCTAGAGTAGAGTTTGGAATTTCAAAAATACAAGGTTAAAGAAAAGAAGAAGGAAAAGAAAGAGAGAGAAAAACAAACAGACAAACAAAAACAAAGTCACAAAAATTATAAAGAAAATATAGGTATAAAATTGATAACAAATACCAAAAAGCA
>NW_011472381.1:0-870 GCF_000754665.1 Bison bison bison
TATCATGTATAGGTTAAAAAAATTTTTCACTTTTTGAAGTTTATTATTTCAAGTTTTGATTGGGAGATCAGATTTCTTTTTGGCTACACCATCTTCCATGCAATATTATAGACTTTTGCTCCCTCTACCTTGCTTCATTAGCCCAAGATAGAAGGCATTCTATCTTGAAATAAACTCATAGAAGTCCCTTTTATTCCATTTGCCCTGTTGCTTTGGTTTTTAAGAAAGTTTTTCATTCCTTTGCTGTCATTTTATTGGGTTTTAGGAAGAAAAGGAGAAAAGAATGTATACTCGGTCTATCATCTTGACAGAAAGATTGTTAATTTTACACATCAATTGGGATATTCTGTTTATTTTTAACTGATTATTAACTAATGAAACCTCTACTATCCTAAAATATATTGTACATCTTAATGGAAAGTAATACAGAATGGTGAAAAAAAAAACTCTAGATTTAGAGTTAATTCAGTTCTAGTTCTAGTTTTGATGATTCTAGCTATATGAAGTTGAACAAGTTACTTAACCATTTCAATTTCAGTACCTCATCTGTGAAACAGTCATGTTACTTTATACACCCTTCTAGGAACCTTCCAGTGCTAATGTTCTGATTCTGTTCCATCCCAAGACAAGACATCTTGATTAGCTGCATTTGAGTACAGACAATTTGATGATTTTAGTATAAATTTTAGGAACCTGTCTGTGAACTTTGCTCAGTCGTGTCTGACTCTTTGCAACGCCATAGACTATATAGTCCATGGAATTCTCTAGGCCAGAATACTGGAGTGGGTAGTCTTTCCCTTTTCCAGGGGATCTTCTCAACCCAGGGAT
This sequence comes from Bison bison bison, assembly GCF_000754665.1. Lineage (NCBI taxonomy): Eukaryota > Metazoa > Chordata > Mammalia > Artiodactyla > Bovidae > Bison > Bison bison. The sequence goes on from NW_011472381.1 coordinate 829, forward strand.
CAAACCCAGGTCTCCCACATTGCAGGTGGATTCTTTACCAGC
>NW_011472382.1:0-772 GCF_000754665.1 Bison bison bison
GCATCTGTTCGGGTGGTTATTTTCTAAAGTAGAAATGGTCTCTTTAAACAAACATGGCCTTCAGTGTTACTTGCAGATCTGAGAACCGTTATGCCCTGCCCCAGTTCATGTTTTGGTTGTTGGCTCTTTTTTCTCATTCTTCCCCAGTGTCCTTAACTTGTCTGTTTTACAGCAGTTACTATAATCAGCCTTGCACTAGCGCTTTGCTCTCCCCGCCCTCCCCAACCCGTTAGATTGTGAGCTCTTAGAAGACAGGGGTGGCCCTTCTTGTCTGATTCCCCTTCCAGATCTAGCACAGTGCCTTGCATTGAGTAGATTTCAATAAATATATGTTAAATGGCATTGGTTGTCCTTGACTTATTTCGTCAAAGCTTGGTTTATCAGTTCTTCCATTTTTTCTCCACATCCTGGACTTCCAGCCCCTGTCTTGCCTCGCCCCATGCTCTGCAACTGCCTGCTGGATGCCTAGAGGAGAAGCGGGGTTCCCTGGAGACAGAGAGTTGATCTTCCTGGAAGTTCGAGCTGTCCCTTGGCAGAAGGGGCCTGTCATTCAGCCAGGTGCCTCCCTTCACCATAGCTGAGGTTCTCCCCTGGGTCTAAATTCCAGGTGGAAGTGGAAGACCAGCTTTCCCCTTAGCTTCTCCAGCTAGGAATCAGAAGTGGGGTGACAGAAGGGGCTTCTGAGACTTAAGAATTGTCCAGCCTCTGTGGGCTGCATAGGAGCAGGAGCAGGGAGGTCAGTCTTCTTGGTGGTCAGTGGCTGGGCCCGCCT
>NW_011472383.1:0-949 GCF_000754665.1 Bison bison bison
GTTAAGACGATCCTCCCGTAGAATTGCATAGATAAGAAGATATCTTCTGGACTTCCCTGGTGGCTCAGTGGATAAGAATATGCCTACCAATGTAGGGGACATAAGTTCGATCCCTGGTTGGAGGAAGATTCCACATGCCATGGAGCAACTAAGCCTGAGAGCCACAATTACTGAGCCTGCACTCTAGAACCTGTGAGCCACGACCATTGAAGCCTGCTCACCTAGAGTCAGTGTGCCACAACAGGAAAAGCCACTGCAGTGAGAAGCCCACACACCCAACCAAGAGGAGCCAAGCGCAGCCAAAAATAAATAAATACATTTAAAAAAGAGGATATCTTCCAAGTTATAGGGAAATGAGTAAGTTAATATTACATGTGCATTTGTATTAGTATAGAAAATGAGAGGCAACCATCATACACACAAATAGCATTCAATGGAATTTCAATGATTCACTCTTATTACTTCCCTGTTCAGCACAAAGTGGTTGTCTGACCTTATTGAATATTTACATTTATGAGTCTCAGGTAATTTCCTATAAGACAATATGTTGAAATGGATTTGGTCATTCTCTGATGACTCTCAGTCTAGCTTTACTTCTGTTAGTACTCTATGATGTTAGCATAATTGAAATAATTTAGCAAAAATAAGTGTCTAATACTAGTAGTATATGAATCGTCTGTTTTAGAGTTAAGAAACTAATAAATATTGTAATAATTACCTATAAGTCCTATTAAAGGAAATAAATTTGATTATATACTTATATTAAACTTTGTGCAAAGTCTACATTGATTTTTATATTATTTGAAGTAGAATACTGATAAACATGACTCAAAATTTTCAAGAATAAAATAAACCCATTCATTTCTTTTAATTTGTCCATAGGCAATGCAGACTGGGTCTAAGTGAAGGCAATGCCAAATTTCACAGATGTGACAGAATTTGTTCTTCT
>NW_011472384.1:0-854 GCF_000754665.1 Bison bison bison
TGTGGAAGGTGCAGCCTGGTTCCTCCTTCTGCTTATAGTGAAATGCAAGAGGAAAGAGGTTGCAGTGATGCGTCTAGAAGCTGAGGATTGCCGGCAGCCCCAGAAGCCTGGAAGAGGCCAGAAAGCAGCCTCCCTAAGACTCTTCAGAGAGCACGGCTCTGCCAGCATCTTGAGTTTGAACTGCCAGAACTAGGAGGTAATAAATGTCTTTATTTTAAGCTCCATAGTGAAAGTGAAAGTTGTTCAGTCATATCCCACTCTTTGGGACGACATGTACTATACAGTCCATGGAATTCTCCAGGCAAGAATACTGGAGTGGGTAGCCTTTCCCTTCTCCAGGGGATCTTCCCAACCCCAGGATCGAACCCAGGTCTCCCACATTGCCAGCGGATTCTTTACTAGCTGAGCCACCAGGGAAACCCAAGAATACTGGGGTAGGTAGCCTATCCCTTCTCCAGTGGAACTTCCCAACCTAGGAATCGAACCAGAGTCTCCTGCATTCCAGGTGGATTCTACCAACTGTGCTATCAGGGAAGCCCTTTCAAGCTCCATTCAGTTCAATTCAGTTCAGTCGTTCAGTCGCATCTGACTCTTTGTGACCCCATGGACTGCAGCACGCCAGGCTTCTCTGTCCATCAGCAACTCACAGAGCTTACTCAAACTCATGTCCATGAGTTGGTGATGCCATCCAACCATCTCATCCTCTGTCATCCACTTCTCCTCCCATCTTCAATCTTTTCCAGCATCAGGATCTGTTCCAATGAGTCAGTTCTTCACATCAGGTGGCCAAAGGATTAGAGTTTCAGCTTCAGCATCAGTCCTTCCAATGAATATTCAGGACTGATTTCCTTTAG
>NW_011472385.1:0-735 GCF_000754665.1 Bison bison bison
TTTTTTGCCTTTACGAAATGTTTGGTCAAAACTAATGTCATGTGTTTCCATTATTATGTGTTTGAGTGTTGCTGTTGTTTATTAGTAAAGCTAAATATTTTTATTTTTAAAATTTTTAAAAATTAATTAATCTATTTATTTATTTTTAATATAAAATTATTTATTTTAATTGGAGGCTAATTATTTACAATATTGTATTGGTTTTCCCATACATCAACATGAATCCACCACAGGTATACATGTGTTCCCCATGCTGAACTCCCCTCCCTCCTCCCTCCCCGTACCATCCCTCTGGGTCATCCCAGTGCACCAGCCCCAAGCAAGCAGTATCATGCATTGAACTTGGACTGGCAATTCGTTTCATATCTTATATTATACATGTTTCAATGCCATTCTCCCAAATCATCCCAAGACAGAAATATAGATCAATGGAACAAAATAGAAAGCCCAGAGATAAATATTTTAAAATGTTTCTCAAATACTTGTATTTCTGATTTTGTGAATTACCTGTATATATAATTAATATGTTATTCTATTGAGGTGCTCTATTTTATGTAAGCATTTATAAAAGTTGTTTATATATTCATGCCACCAATCCTTTATCCTAGATTTTGCAGCTGAATTTTCCAAATTGTGACTTTATTTTATATTTTATAATTTTTTTTACTACAGATTTAAATTATAATGCATTCAAATAATTGTGTTCATCAATTCCATATATTGTCTCTTGCTTAG
>NW_011472386.1:0-555 GCF_000754665.1 Bison bison bison
AAAAAAAAAAGATTAAACAACCCAATCAGATAGGGTTGGTTTGCCAAAGGAATGCAAGGTTGTTTTACCATCAAATATCAATCAGTATAATTCACCATATTAACAGACTAAAAAAAAACCCAACTATATGATCATTTCAATAGATGCAGAAAAAAGCAGTTTTCAAAATTCGACATTTATAGAAAAATCCTATGAAATTTACATGAAGCTACTAAAACTAAGAAGCAGTATATGAGATCGCTATACGAAAACAATTGCATGTTAATATACTAACTGTCGACTAAAAAATGGAGTCGCAACCTGAAAGTAGAGAGTTATTTTATTTGGTGGGAATGTTTAGGACTCTGAGCCAGGGAGACAGCATCTCGGTAGCTCTGAGAAAACTGCTTCAAGGAGGTGGGGAGAAGTCGGGCTGTATACAAGTTTGCAACAATAGGAGCAGGCAGTCTGAACATCAAAGATCAGGTATGAAGGTAAGGAATTTAGTATTCTGTGTATGGGAAGATGCAAGCCTCTGGGCTCACTGAATTCATTTCCTTCATATGCACTTCAGCT
>NW_011472387.1:0-778 GCF_000754665.1 Bison bison bison
TTGGAACTAATCAGATCAGATCAGATCAGTCGCTCAGTCGTGTCCGACTCTTTGTGACCCCATGAATCACACCACGCCAGGCCTCCCTGTCCATCACCAACTCCAGGAGTTCACTCAGACTCACGTCCATCGAGTCCGTGATGCCATCCAGCCATCTCATCCTCTGTCGTCATCTTCTCCTCCTGCCCCCTATCCCTCCCAGCATCAGAGTCTTTTCAAATGAGTCAACTCTTCGCATGAGGTGGCCAAAGTACTGGAGCTTCAGCTTTAGCATCATTCCTTCCAAAGAACACCCAGAACTGATCTCCTTCAGAATGGACTGGTTGATCTCCTTGCAGTCCAAGGGACTCTCAAGAGTCTTCTCCAACACCACAGTTCAAAAGCATCAGTTATTCTGTGCTCAGCCTTCTTCACAGTCCAACTCTCACATCCATACATGACTACTGGAAAAACCATAGCCTTGACTATTGGTAGGTCATCCTAAAATGGGGAATATTTACTTCTTCTAAATGTATATCATCACCCATTCATCCTCCTTCCTTCTGCTTACAGACACTCAGGTTATGAAAATTAAGAATATAATCTATATTTCTTCTACTTTACTCTTAAAAATCAAAGTTATATCACTAAGAAAGCTATAACAATCCAGTTGGGGACATACAGTGACACACACACACAAAATGTAAAAACACGTAAGCTCATGTCATACCCCAAGCATTACAACATATTTAACATTTATTTTGTATCATTCCTTTTCATTAACTTTTGAATATTTAAT
>NW_011472388.1:0-657 GCF_000754665.1 Bison bison bison
TGTTTAAAGAGGTTCCTTTTTTTTTTTTTAATTCTACAGACTGAGCTAACCCAGACTCATTCTCAGGTGCTGTGACCTGTGTTAACACTTGAAAGACGTGATAGAATTTATAACTTCAAGGGGCAGAGACAGAAAATGTGTTTTCTCCTAGGAGTTTTTGGAGCATATTTGTCTATTATCATAAGTATTTGAGTAATTGCTATTAATTTTTTCCTTAAGTAAAGGAAAATTTTACTCTAATACCCTGGTTATTTATAATATCTACAAGCATTTTAGTGGGGATGGGCAAAGCCTTGGGACTTGTCAAGTTAGGTGTGTTTTGACTTGCTTCTAGAATCGTATTTCTGATTTTATATGTACAAGACAAAGACAGTTGTTCCTGTTAGCCCTTGGCTCCAGCTGATTTGTTCTGAGATTATGTGTAGGAGGTCCTGAAAATTTACTGAGGAAGCAGGGTTATTTTTAAGAAGGAGAATTTTGTTGGATTTTTGTTTAAGTCCTTTCATCATAATAAGGAATGTCTTAAGGGCAGTCATTATAATTTTTTTCCTTTCAATTTGATCCTCACATAAGTATTAATATGACAGATGTTTATGACAGCTCCCACAAAATGTTTTCCTTTTAAATACAGCCAATTTAAAGGATCCATCATCTGGC
>NW_011472389.1:0-744 GCF_000754665.1 Bison bison bison
GTGTATAAATTCGAACCCAAAACAATAAAGTAAATGACAACGGGATTATACTTATCAGTAATTACCTTAAATGTAAATGGGTTGAATGCCCCAACCAAAAGACAAAGACTGGCTGAATGGATACAAAAACAAGACCCCTACATATGTTGTCTAAAGGAGACCTACTTCAAAACAGGGGACACATACAGACTGAAAGTGAAGGGCTGGAAAAAGATTTTCCATGCAAATAGGGACCAAAAGAAAGCAGGAGTAGCAATACTCATATCAGATAAAATAGACTTTAAAACAGAGGCTCTGAAAAGAGACAAAGACGGTCACTACGTAATGATCAAAGGATCAATCCAAGAAGAAGATATAACAATTATAAATATATATGCACCCAACACAGGAGCATTGCAGTATGTAAGACAAATGCTAACAAGTATGAAAGGAGAAATTAACAATAACACAATAATAGTGGGAGACTTTAATACCCCACTCACACCTATGGATAGATCAACTAAACAGAAAATTAACAAGGAAACACAAACTTTAAATGATACAATAGACCAGTTAGACCTAATTGATATCTATAGGACATTTCATCCCAAAACAATGAATTTCACCTTTTTCTCAAGCGCACATGGAACTTTCTCCAGGATATATCACATCCTGGGCCATAAAGCTAGCCTTGGTAAATTCAAAAAATAGAAATCATTCCAAGCATCTTTTCTGACCACAATGCAGTAAGATTAGATCTCAATT
>NW_011472390.1:0-1554 GCF_000754665.1 Bison bison bison
ATTAAAAGGTACAAAGCCATTAGGTAAAGGGCTTCCCTGGTGGCTCAGATGGTAAAGAATCTGCCCACAATGCGGGAGACCTGGGTTCAATCCCTGGGTTGGGACGATTCCCTGGAGAAGGGAATGGCAACCCACTCAAGTATTTTGCCTGGAGAATCCCCATGGACAGAGGGGCCTGGTGGGCTACAGTCCACGGGGTCGCAAAGAGTCGGACACGAGTGAGCGACTTTCACTTTCACTCCATTAGGTAAAAGGTAAGCTATAGTGATATATTGTACAATATAGGGAATATAGCCAATATTTTATAATAACTATAAATGAAATATCACCTTTAAAAATTATGAATCACTGTATTATACATCTGTACCATATAATACTATACATCAACTATATTTCAATTAAAAAATATAAGACGGTAAAAAAAAAAAGCAATAGTTAAAACAGCTCAATAAACAAACAAAAGACTTCTAAATGTTGTAAACAAAGTGGACTTAGCCACAGGTATTCTGAGCTCTCCGACTGGCCAGAACAGCCTTCTGAGGTCTTGTCCCTGTGTGAACTGAGTAACAGATGCTCTGTGACCAATCACCGCCTGACTCGGAAAGTGACGTGATTGGTTACTTATCACGATGAGCATCTGTTCCTTCTGTATCTAGGGACTAAAGCTCTGGCAGGGACCTTTATACTTGATGCAGTCACACTTCAAATGCCCTCTTCCAAAATGCAAACCCAGTTGTTGGGACACTGGTGTTTAAAGAAACCATGGTAAATGAAATCGCTCAGACAGGAATCTTATAAAGAGAAGATTTCCTGTAACTATGTGAATCATACTATATTTAAGCTATTGTGTGAGGTTATTTGCAAAAAAAAAAAATCTCCCTAGAGATTAAGAAATTTAAAAATTGTATTTCTATCAGCAAATTAAATTTTGATTAAAATGCAGTTCCTCTTCCTATAGGGATCCTGTCATATGGGAAAACTTGATATTTTAATAACAATTTATTTAGATATCTTGCTCACTCTCTTTTACAAGAGAGAGAGAAAAAAAGATACACCATATTTCTGCATGACAAAATGTTGCATATTCACATAAAAGACTCCAGAAAATAATTCAAATTGTGGAACGCTTTTGATTCCTGGAAGACCAAATACATTCTTCCATGTACCTCACAACTGCAGCTTTTTATCAGATTGTTTTAATAATGGCACCACTGTTCAATTTGTTATATTTCATCAGGCATGCATGGCAGTCAGTATAAAGGAGAAGTTAAACTTTAAAATGAAGTGTTCAAATCATCTGATAATAAAAAGAGAGTGGCAGGTGTAATTGTAAAGCAGTGACAGATAAATGAGAGATTCTGAAGGACGTTGGTGGCCTACTCTTTAGATCTTAAGGAACAAATGCCCCCAAGAAAATTCCTTTTTATTATAAGAAAATCCACTCATCCATCTTTTTCTTTTTTCTTTCTATTTTTCAATTTCCATAAGGTTCCTGCCTTGATGATCTCATGATCAATGAGTGAGATTTACATGTAGTCACATTCTTAAAATACA
>NW_011472391.1:0-741 GCF_000754665.1 Bison bison bison
ACAGGACTCCCTGTGGCCACAGATTCTAGGGGAGCACCTTGAACCACTGCGGGAGAATATAGAAGCATACACACATTGACTTCTAGTCTTTGAAATTCAACTCAGATAATTAATTGAGTTTGCAGAACTTAAATACTGAATAACAGTAGGCATCATTCTGTGGCCATCATGTCATTATGGGTCTGCAATCAGAAGGATGTGAATGGAAAGACAAATATCACATGATGTTGCTTATATGTGGAATCCTAAAAAGGGTACAAATGAACTTATCTACAAAACAGAGTTACAGATGTAGAAAACACACTTATGGCTACCAGGGAAGTATGTTAGTTGCTCAGTTGTGACAACCCTGGAACAAACCTAGAGAAAGTGCTCAAGCTGAGGAGTGAGGAAAGCATGAATAGAGACTCTGTGGCCAAGATTAAAGGGGAAAGTGGCAGGACTGAATTATGATGGTGTGAAGGTTAATTTTATATATCAACTTGGCTAAGCTGTCATGCCTATTTGTTTATTCAAATACCAGTCTAGATGTCACTGTGAAGGTATTTTTTAGATGTGATTAACCTTTAGACATCACTTTGCCAACAAAGATCCATCTAGTCAAAGCTATGGTTTTTCCAGTAGTCATGTACGGATGAGAGATTTGAATCATAAAGAAGGCTAAGCACTGAAGAATTGATGCTTTCAAATTGTCGTACTGGAGAAGACTCTTGAGAGTCCCTTGGACTGCAAGGAGATCAA
>NW_011472392.1:0-860 GCF_000754665.1 Bison bison bison
ATCAGTGAGAGCTTTGGTTCTTTATCCAAATTCCACATTCATCAAGTCTTAGTAGTTCATCATGCTACCTGGTAATTCATACCCCTCCTTTATAAGACAGGACTCTGACAGTGATATCTCAACTCAACCCACACTTTGTTCTCATGCTTTATTTAACCCCCTCACCCGACTCAGCTTCAAGCCATCTTGTTTAACACTAACAGAGTTGTAAGGCTAAACCACTGCTTAGATCATACTAGCATGCTATCAGAAAAGTATCAAAGGCTGGAAAATGCCTATGGATTGAGTTCTAAGTTTCTTGTTCTTGAATTTACATTCCTTCATCATCTGGCCTCACATCAAAGAAATACCCTCAGGGAAAGGGTTTCATCAAAGTAGACTATGCAGAAGAACGACTGGACTGACTTGCCAACACCAAACTCACTGCACATGTGGCCCTGGCAGAAGGCAATAGAGTGGGGCCTTCCATGGATTTCTCACCTAGTATCCATGGTCTGCCAGAGGTTCCCATGTGTAAAATTCAGGGGATGGGGAGGACGGAAGAATTGGATGGGAAAAAATGACATTTATGTTTTTATGGATGTCTCACTAAATGTATTAGTTCCTTCAAGTATGATTATGGGCAACCAACCTAATGAGTAGGAAGTACCTATGACCAGGTCACCAGTAAGCATCCCAGGTATTTTTAAATCAGGTAACAGATGTTACACATCTGTTATCTCAAGGTTATGAAAATTATGAAACCATCCACTATCTCTTGTTGCTCAGTACATTAAGGAACATATATATTCCTATATCACTGAAGTATTTAACTTTTATTTTGACAGCAATATTTTAAAATTATTGGTTTTCTTTACTAT
>NW_011472393.1:0-711 GCF_000754665.1 Bison bison bison
TTTTTTTTTTTTTACCAGATTTTTAAAAAGGAATCTGGAGGAACAAAACACCTAAATTCTGAATAATGCCAACAATGCCTCCAAACTCACAGCCTAGCAGGGGTTTAGCAGGAGCAAATTCCTAGTATATAGACCCTATGTCTTCAGCTCCTTTTTCCTTCTACATATTCAGGAAAACAATTATTGATGACTTTCACCTATGAAAGAAAATAAAGAAATGTGGCATCTGTTTGTTATACCTTAAGTGTTGTGGGAAAAGCAAAGCACAATTGTTCTAGCTGAAATCAGTTTGGTATAGTAGCCCTGAACTTTTCACTACACAGTCATCCTGTCATCAGTGTGTGTATGTATATGAATGTTACTCAGCTGTGTCTGACTCTTTTCAACCCCATGGACTGTAGCCTGCCAGGCTCCTCTGTCCATGGAATTCTCCAGGCAAGAATACTGGAATGGGTTGTCATTCCCTTCTCCAGGGGGTCTTCTCGACCCAGGGATTGAACCCAGGTCTCCTGCATTGCAGCCAGATTCTTTACCATCTAAGCCATCAGTACTGTTGTGCAAATTAAGTGAAATAAAATAGGTGAATGGTTTTCTACATGGTGTGCATACTCAGTTGCTCAGTCATGTCTGAATCTTTGCAACTCTATGGACTGTAGCCTGTCAGGATCCTCTGTCCATGGAATTTTCCAGGCAAGAATACTGGCTGTGCTT
>NW_011472394.1:0-593 GCF_000754665.1 Bison bison bison
ATGGGATTTTCCAGGCAAGAGTAGTAGAATGGGTTGCCATTTCCTTCTCCAGGAGATCTTCCCAACCCAGGGATTGAACCCAGGTCTCCCGCACTGTAGGCAGATGCTTTACTGTTGGAGCCACCAAAAGTGAGAACTCACACAAAGGAAACCACTTGGAAAGAAGACCAGGTATCACCCAACCACCAGTAGCACCCTGTGCAGGACACCTCATCTAAACAACAAACAAAACAAAAATAAAAACCCAATCATCAGCAGACAAGATTACCAGCTCACTCAGCCTTGCCAATCAGAGGAAAAACAAACAAAACTCAGCACAAATCTCACCCTATAGGAAGCTTACACAAACCACTGGACCAACCTTAGGAGGACAGAAACCAAAAAGAAGAAAGAATTCAACCTTGAAGCCTGGGAAAAGGAGACCTCAAGCACAGTAAGTTAAAAAAAAAAAAATGAAAAGGCAGAGAAATACTACATAAATGAAGGGATAAACTAGAAACACAGAAGTCCAAATAAATGAAAATGAAATAGGCAAACTACCTGAAAAAGAATTCAGAATAATGATAGTAAAAATGATCAAAAACCTTGAAAAC
>NW_011472395.1:0-613 GCF_000754665.1 Bison bison bison
AGCTGACTGTGGCTCAGATCATGAACTCCTTATTGCCAAATTCAGACTTAAATTGAAGAAAGTAGGGGAAACCACTAGATCATTCAGGTATGACATAATTCAAAGCCCTTATGATTATACAGTGGAGGTAATAAATAGATTTCAGGGACTAAATCTGGTAGACAGAATGCCTGATGAACTATGGACAGAGGTTTGTGACATTGAAGAAGAGACAGGGATCAAGACCATCCCCATGGAAAAGAAATGCAAAAAAGCAAAATGACTGTCTGGGGAGGCCTAACAAACAGCTGTGAAAAGAAGAGAAGCAAAAAGAAAAGGAGAAAAGGAAAGATATAAGCATCTGAATGCAGAGTTCCAAAGAATAGAAAGAAGAGATAAGAAAGCCTTCGTCAGAGATCAATGCAAAGAAATAGATTTTGAAAACAACAGAATGGGAAAGACTAAAGATCTCTTCAAGAAAATTAGAGATACAAAGGGAACATTTCATGCAAAGATGGTATCGATAAAGGACAGAAATGCTATGGACCTAACAGAACCAAAGGATATTAAGAAGAGGTGGCAAGAATACAAAGAACTGTACAAAAAAGATCTTCAAGACCAAGATAATCACGAT
>NW_011472396.1:0-961 GCF_000754665.1 Bison bison bison
ACTCATGGCAAATCGATGGGGAAACAATGGAAACGGTGACAGACTTTATTTTCTTGGGCTCTACAATCACTGTAGATGTTGACTGCAGCTGTGAAATTAACAGACATTTGCTCCTTGAAAGAAAAGCTATGACCAACCTAAACAGCATATGAAAAAGCAGAGACATTACTTTGCCAACAAAGTTCCATCTAGTCAAAGCTATAGTTTTTCTAGCAGTCATGTATGGATGTGAGAGTCGGATCATAAAGAAAGCTGAGCACCAAAGAATTCATGCTTTTGAAGTGTGATGATGAGAAGACTCTTGAGAGTCCCTTGAACTGCAAGGACATCCAACCAGTCCATCCTAAAGGAAATCAGTCCTGAATATTCATTGGAATAACTGATTCTGAGGTTGAAGCTCCAACACTTTTGCCCCTTGATGCTAAGAGTTAGTTCTTTTCTGGGAAAGATTGAAGTCAGGAGGAGAAAGAGACAGCAGAGGATGAGATGGTTGGATGGCATCACCGACTCCATGGAAATGAGTTTGAGCAAGCTCTGGGATTTGGTGATGGACAGGGAAGCCTGGCACACTGCAGTCCGTGGGGTCACAAAGAGTCAGACACAACTGAGTGACTGATCTGATCCTGAGAAGGCCTGCCTGGGTGGTAGGGGCCTCCCCCAGTGAACCTGGTCCCCATCTGGGCTCACAGCCTGAACACCCAGCACCTGCATCCTCGAGCAGGTGCCCACATTTCCAGCTTCTTCTGATTTTAGGCGTGAGGACACAGACAGCCTGTCAGACGAGAACTGTTTCCCAGAACAGTGGGCACAGTTCAGGGCAGCATGGTGAGCCTGGGGGAGGCAGGAAGAGGCTGTCCGGCTGACTCAGCTCTTCTGTGCAGATGCTGCTGAAGCTCGGCTCTACAAGGAAACATGGACCAGTTGTAAACAGTGAGGGAGGAACTCACCAGCACCCCACCCT
>NW_011472397.1:0-603 GCF_000754665.1 Bison bison bison
AGAGGGGCTGGGTAGCAGACATCTCCTGCAGAGCCGCCATGTTTCCCAACACTCCCCTCCAAGAGCTTGAACAAACTGTGGTGTGCAACACCTCTGTTGGGCTTGTGTGCAAAAACCAGGACCAGAAGCCAGGGGGAGCCACCCCACCTGCCTGCTTCAACTACGAGATCAACGTCTACTGCTGTTTTGTTCCACGTAACTGTGTCTCCACACCTTCGACGAGCACTACCAAGACCCCAGGCTCATCATCTACCACCCGTTCAACAGAGACTCCAACCCCAACACCCACCACCACAGAGACCACCACCGCCACCACTACCACAACCACAGGGACCCCAACCCCAACACCCACAACCACTCAGTGTCTGCCGGACTGCAGATGGACTGGCTGGCTGGATTATGGTAACCCGAACAATACCGAAGCAGATGGAGACGTTGAATCCCTTGAGAACATCTGCAAGAGGGGCTGGGTAGCAGACATCTCCTGCAGAGCCGCCATGTTTCCCAACACTCCCCTCCAAGAGCTTGAACAAACTGTGGTGTGCAACACCTCTGTTGGGCTTGTGTGCAAAAACCAGGACCAGAAGCCAGGGGGAGCCACCC
>NW_011472398.1:0-821 GCF_000754665.1 Bison bison bison
TCCCATGGATGGAGGAGCCTGGAAGGCTGCAGCCCATGGGGTTGCTGAGGGTCGGACACGACTGTGTGACTTCACTTTCACTTTTTCACTTTCATGCATTGTAGAAGGAAATGGCAACCCACTCCGGTGTTCTTGCCTGGAGAATCCCAGGGACGGGGGAGCCTGGTGGGCTGCCGTCTATGGGGTCGCACAGAGTCGGATACGACTAAAGCGACTTAGCAGCATCAGCAGCAGCAGTTATTTGGCATATAATAAAATACGTTCAGCATAAACCACCATATATTTGAGCCTTTATTTCCTTATTTATATTTAAGAAACTATTTTAAAGTGTTAAGAAATATAACTGTTAATAATAGCTAGGACATGGAAGCAACCTAGATGCCTATCAGCAGATGAATGGATAAGAAAGCTATGGTACATATACACAATGGAGTATTACTCAGCCATTAAAAAGAAAACATTTGAATCAGTTCTAATGAGGTGGATGAAACTGGAGTGTATTATACAGAGTGAAGTAAGCCAGAAGGAAAAACACCAATACAGTATAATAACACATATATATGGAATTTAAAAAGATGGTAACAATAACCCGGTGTACGAGACAGCAAAAGAGACACTGATGTATAGAACAGTCTCATGGACTCTATGGGACAGGGAGAGGGTGGGAAGATTTGGGAGAATGGCATTGAAACATGTAAAATATCATGTATGAAACGAGATGCCAGTCCAGGTTCGATGCACCATACTGGATGCTTGGGGCTAGTGCACTGGGACGACCCAGAGGGATGGTATGGAGAGGGAGGAGGGAGGAGGGTTCAGGA
>NW_011472399.1:0-521 GCF_000754665.1 Bison bison bison
TATTGCTACTCCTGCTTTATTTTGGTCCCTATTTGCATGGAAAATCTTTTTCCAGCCCTTCACTTTCAGTCTGTATGTGTCCCCTGTTTTGAGGTGGGTCTCTTGTAGACAACATATAGAGGGGTCTTATTTTTGTATCCATTCAGCCAGTCTTTGTCTTTTGGTTGGGGCATTCAACCCATTTACGTTTAAGGTAATTACTGATAAGTATGATCCCATTGCCATTTACTCTATTGTTTTGGGTTCGATTTTATACACCGTTTTTGTGTTTCCTGTCTAGAGAATATCCTTTAGTATTTGTTGGAGAGCTGGTTTGGTGGTGCTGAATTCTCTCAGCTTTTGCTTGTCTGAGAAGCTTTTGATTTCTCCTTCATATTTGAATGAGATCCTTGCTGGGTACAATAATCTGGGCTGTAGGTTATTTTCTTTCATCATTTTAAGTATGTCTTGCCATTCCTTCCTGGCTTGAAGAGTTTCTATTGAAAGATCAGCTGTTATCCTTATGGGAATTCCCTTGTGTG
>NW_011472400.1:0-1050 GCF_000754665.1 Bison bison bison
GGGCACTTCCCCACTTTGCTTTGGTCCAGCGCGTCTAGGACTTGGCACAAATTCGTGTGTTTGCGTTTCATTCCACTTGGCCCCTGGCCAGGAGGGATAATCTATTTTCATTTTGAAATTTCACTTGGCAGATCCTTAAAAGTCACCGGAGAACTTTTCCTGAGTAATAAAAAGCAACTTTTATTGAAAACTAATTATGTTTTTAGATGAATATGCCAGCTGTTTGAAAATGTTCTGGTCATGTTAAAGCATATTTTAATGGTGTGCTTACAAATGCAGATCCAATTGTGAAATCCTTTTTGACAGTAACTTATAAGCACGTTATTCCAAAGTGCCTCTAAGCCTAGTTCCATGCAGCTCGAGAAATCTGATAAATGGAAAAAATATCCAGTCATTGAGTAAATCAATGATTTGGGGAATGGGCAAAGATTGTAAAATTCAATACAGAACTTAACAATGTTTTTTCCTTAGGAGCTAAGACAGACGAAATACACGCAGATTTCATTCACTGAGCAGTTTTAAGCTTTTAGAAGGAATCAGAATTTCATGATTTAAGAATGTTTGGATTATTTTGGGTATGCTTGATTTTGTGTCTTATGACTGAGAGCACCTTTGTATCTTTGGCTGATGTGCACACACACAGGGTTATTGTGTGTTTCCTGTGTTCTAGGCTCTGCACTAACCCCACTGAAACATGAAGATGAATTAGACATTGTTATTGCTCACCAGGAATTTACAGTTTCATGGGTGGATCAGAAAAGGGGTGAGAACAGAAATGGAAACAAGCCAATAGGATGTATGTATAAAATAAAGGTAGAAGAGAAATCCTGGGCTTGCAGAGCTTGGGGAAGCAGAGACTTCTGCTTGAAGGGACTGAGGAAGAGCACGATTGGGGCGAGGCCTTGAAGGGTGTGATTCCTCTTGATGGGTAGAATATGGAGTAAGGCCATTTCTCATTGGAGGAACAATGACAGAGCACGATGAGGTGGATGGGCATGGTGTCCAGAAGAGCATGTGAAAGGAGATGAGGCAGTATGGAGTGGATGGGGG
>NW_011472401.1:0-947 GCF_000754665.1 Bison bison bison
GGAGAGAAAACCACTAGACCATTCAGGTATGACCTAAATCAAATCCCTTATGATTATACAGTGGAAGTGAGAAATAGATTTAAGGGACTAGATCTGATAGATAGAGTGCCTGATGAACTAATGACTGAGGTTCATAACATTGTACAGGAGACTGGGATCAAGACCATCCCCATGGAAAAGAAATGCAAAAAAGCAAAATGGCTGTCTGGGGAGGCCTTACAATAGCTGTGAAAAGAAGAGCAGCAAAATGCAAAGGAGAAAAGGAAAGATATAAGCATCCGAATGCAGAGGTCCAAAGAATAGCAAGAAGAGATAAGAAAGCCTTCCTCAGTGACCAATGCAAAGAAATACAGGAAAACAACAGAATGGGAAAGACTAGAGATCTCTTCAAGAAAATTAGAGATACCAAGGGAACAATTCATGCAAAGATGGGCTCGATAAAGGACAGAAATGGTATGGACCTAACAGAAGCAGAAGATATTAAGAAGAGGTGGCAAGAAAACACAGAACAACTATACAAAAAAGATCTTCATGACAAGATACTCACCATAGTGTGATTATCTCACTTAGAGCCAGACATCCTGGAATGTGAAGTCAAGTGGGCCTTAGAAATCATCACTACGAACAAAGCTAGTGAAGGTGATGAAATTCCAGTGGAGCTATTTCAAATCATGAAAAGTGATGCTGTGAAAGTGCTGCACTCAATATGCCAGCAAATTTGGAAAACTCAGCAGTGGCCACAGGACTGGAAAAGGTCAGTTTTCATTCCAATCCCAAAGAAAGGCAATGCCAAAGAAGGCTCAAACTACCATACAGTTTCACTCATCTCACACGCTAGTAAAGTAATGCTCAAAATTCTCCAAGCCAGGCTTCAGCAACACGTGAATGGTGAACTTCCAGATGTTCAAGCTGGTTTTAGAAAAGGCAGAGGAACCAGAGATCAAATT
>NW_011472402.1:0-830 GCF_000754665.1 Bison bison bison
GGAAATGGCAACCCACTCCAGTACTCTTGCCTGGAAAATCCCATGGACGGAGGAGCGTTGTAGGCTACAATCCATGGGGTCGAAAAGAGTCAGACATGACTGAGCAACTTCACTTTCACTTTCACTCTGAGCCCTCCTGGCACTCGGGTGCCTCCTGTTCTGGGTCTTCTATTTGACATGGGTATGGGTGCCAGGAGAAATATCAGTAACCTCAGATGTGCAGATGACACCACCCTTACGGCAGAAAGTGAAGAGGAACTAAAAAGTCTCTTGATGAAAGTGAAAGAGGAGTGAAAAAATTTGCTTAAAGCTCAACATTCAGAAAATGAAGATCATGGCATCCGGTCCCCTCACTTCATGGGAAATAGATGGGGAAACAGTGGTGGAAACAGTGTCAGACTTTATGTTTCTGGGCTCCAAAATCACTGCAGATGGTGACTGCAGCCATGAAATTAAAAGACGCTTACTCCTTGGAAGGAAAGTTATGACCAACCTAGATAGCATATTAAAAAGCAGAGACATTACTTTGCCAACAAAGGTTCGTCTAGTCAAGGCTATGGTTTTTCCTGTGGTCATGTATGGATGTGAGAGTTGCACTGTGAAGAAAGCTGAACGCTGAAGAATTGATACTTTTGAACTGTGGTGTTGGAGAAGACTCTTGAGAGTCCCTTGGACTGCAAGGAGATCCAACCAGTCCATTCTGAAGGAGATCAGCCCTGGGATTTCTTTGGAAGGAATGATGCTAAAGCTGAAACTCCAGTACTTTGGCCACCTCATGTGAAGAGTTGACTCATTGGAAAAGACTCTGATGCTGGGAGGGATTGGGGGCA
>NW_011472403.1:0-606 GCF_000754665.1 Bison bison bison
TGAATCAGTTCTAATGAGGTGGATGAAACTGGAGCCTATTATACAGAGTGAAGTAAGCCAGAGAGAAAAACACCAGTACAGTATATTAACGCATATATATGGAATTTAGAAAGATGGTAACAATAACCCTGTATACAAGACAGCAAAAGAGACACTGATGTATAGAACAGTCTTTTGGACTCTGTGGGAGAGGGAGAGGGTGGGATGATTTGGGAGAATGGCATTGAAATACGTATAATATCATATATGGAATGAGTCGCCAGTCCGGGTTCAATGCACGATACTGGATGCTTGGGGCTGGTGCACTGGGACAACCCAGAGGGATGGTATGGGGAGGGAGGAGGGAGGAGGGTTCAGGATGGGGAACACATGTATACCTGTGGCGGATTCACTTAGATATTTGGCAAAACCAATACAGTAGTGTAAAGTTTAAAAATAAAATTAAAAAAAAAAAAAGGTACATGCTGCCAGCAGCTCACAAGCATGGTAATGAGTTACCATCTAGTGAGCACCTTTTCACCACAACCAGAACTTTCTACTGGCTTTACAAGCGTTACTCTCTACATTTGGGCAAAGAGGAGAGAAACACAAATTAAATAAAAATTT
>NW_011472404.1:0-1329 GCF_000754665.1 Bison bison bison
CAGTTTGTGGAGTTCTCTTTATTGTTGGCGTTTCCTCACTGTGTGTGGGTTTGTACGGGTGGCTTGTCAAGGTTTCCTGGTTAGGGAAGCTTGTGTCGGTGTTCTGGTGGGTGGAGCTGTATTTCTTCTCTCCTTAAGTTGCTCTTCCTACAGAGGGAAATGTCAACAGCAGAGGGGAAAAAAAGCAAAACAAACAAATAAAAAAACCAGGCCTAAAAACAGCCATATAACTGCAGCATAGTTGTCCCAGGCCAGAACAGTGCATTACAGGGAGCTCCACCCACACTGAGTGCTGAGAGCCTAAGGGGAGACGTGTCCTTGCTTCAGAGCAAAGTGCCCTGCTCCAAAGAAGCAATGCCTTCTCCAGCCTTGGACACCTTTTGTCTCACTGTATCTTACTGTTCACACTGTTTGTTGAACCCATGGTAGGCAAGGCGTGAGCAGGAAAGCCGGAAGAAAACTCCAAGGAGTGGTAGGAACTGCAGACACATTTATACTCTCCTGACTGGCACAGCAGCCATAGCAGCAGACACACTGTAGTCTCTCCTCTCGTGGCTGACCCAGCAGACACAGCCATAAAGCAGCCATAACGCCTAAACATTGAGATTTAAATGTGTTTATTATTTCAATTGCATTTTTATCAAATAGCAAATTCAGATACTTGCTGTTATTTGAACATTGTTAAGATTTTCTTTATAGCCTAGCTCATGTTAAAAGTGCTCATGTAATTGAAAACCATCCATGTTTCCTATGCATTAAATGTAGTGATTTACATATGGTACCTTCAATCATTTTTATTATTTTGTTGCAATTGTCTAGTGTTTGTGTGTTAGTTGCTCAGTCGTGTCCGACATTTGCGACTCCATAGACTGTAGCCCATCAGTCTCTTCTGTTCATGGAATTCTCCAGGCAAGAATACTGGACTGGGTGGCCATTTCCTTCTCCAGGGGATCTTCCCTATCCAGGGTAAAACCTACGTCTCCTGAACTGCAGACAGATTCTTTATCAGCTGAGAAAACAGGCAAGCTCACAACTGTCTAAATTCTTATCAATTTTTGTTTCTGATCTATTACTGAGAGCTATTAACATTCCCTCATCCCCAATGCATTTTAATCAGATATCATTGTAATCACTTTTTTTCCCCCTTTCCTTCATATAGCGTTGAGTATTATTAGCTAAATGTTACATTTGGGTTGTTATAAGTTTTTAAGTAATATTTTATTTTTTGTTGTTTTTCTTCAGTCACTCAGTCATGTCTGACTCCTTGCAATCCCATGGACTGCAGCACCCTAGGCTTCCCTGTCCTTCACCATCTCCTGGAGCTTGCTC
>NW_011472405.1:0-872 GCF_000754665.1 Bison bison bison
GTTGAGCGCCGAAGAATTGATGCTTTTGAACTGTGTTGTTGGAGAAGACTCCTGAGAGTCCCTTGGACTGCAAGGAGATCCAACCAGTCCATTCTAAAGGAGATCAGTCCTGGGTGCTCTTTGGAAGGAATGATGCTAAAGCTGAAACTCCAGTACTTTGGCCACTTCATGGGAAGAGTTGTCTCATTGGAAAAGACTGTGACAGAGGATGAGATGGCTGCATGGCATCACTGACTCGGATGTGAGTCTGAGTGAACTGCGGGAATTGGTGATGGACAGGGAGGCCCGGCATGCTGCACTTCTTGGGGTCGCAAAGAGTCACCTGAGCGACTTAACTGAACTGGAAGTTTATTCAAGCTTTAATGCAGGTTATTCTGACTTTAAGGTAGCATCACATGGCATACTTCTGAGTACATTCCTGAAAAATTCTTTTGTACTTATTTCTGTTTTATAGGTCTATGCAACATCTGGCACTGGGGAGGCTATCATCTGGGTTCTGATCACATAGCAGTGAACAAATGGATACCAGAACTTTAGAAATCATGAAAGCAAGAGACCACAGTGTTCCTAGAGTATCGAACCAAGTGTTGCCATTAGTTTTCATCTCTGGATGATAAATTCTGTTGCAAATGCAACCCAGGTAGTATGAACGGATAGTCTTTAAGAAAATGAATTGTCACAGAGAATAAACTGCCTTGATATGTATGGGTTGCCATTCTTTTCCATAATTGTGATTTGCCCATGAAATGTATCATCCCCAACTGGACCTGCAGAATATTGTCCTGGAGGGTCACTGGCCCCATCACTAAGTTCCTTAGTAATCCATTTCAGCGCCACAGTCTGTGCTTTTTTGTCTGACTCCTCACTGTCTC
>NW_011472406.1:0-1223 GCF_000754665.1 Bison bison bison
TCTTCCATCAACACAAGAGAAGACTCTACGCATGGACATTACCAGATGGTTAACACCAAAATCAGATTGATTATATCTTTGCAGCCAAAGATGGAGAAGCTCTATACAGTCAGCAAAAACAAGACCAGGAGCTGACTGTGGCTCAGATCATGAACTCCTTATTGCCAAATTCAGACTTAAATTGAAGAAAGTAGGGAAAACCACTAGACCATTAAGGTCTGACCTAAATCAAATCCCTTATGATTATACAGTGGAAGTGAGAAATAGATTTAAGGGTCGAGATCTGATAGATAGAGTGCCTGATGAACTATGGACGGAGGTTTGTGACATTGTACAGGAGACAGGGATCAAGACCACCCCCATGGAAAAGAAATGCAAAAAAACAAAATGGCTGTCTGAGGAGGCCTTACATAGCTGTGAAAGAAGAGAAGCGAAAAGCAAAGGAGAAAAGGAAAGATATAAGTATCTGAATGCAGAGTTACAAAGAATAGTAAGAAGAGATAAGAAAGCCTTCCTCAGCAATCAATGCAAAGAAATAGAGGAAAACAACAGAATGGGAAAGACTAGAGATCTCTTCAAGAAAATTAGAGATACCAAGGGAACATTTCATGCAAAGATGGGCTCGATAAAAGACAGAAATAGTATGGACCTAACAGAAGCAGAAGATATTAAGAAGAGGTGGCAAGAATACACAGAACTGTACAAAAAAGATCTTCACAACAAAGATAATCACAATGGTGTAATCACTCACCTAGAGCCAGACATCCTGGAATGTGAAGTCAAGTGGGCCTTAGAAAGCATTACTACAAACAAAGCTAGTGGGGGTGATGGAATTCCAGTTGAGCTCTTTCAAATCCTGACAGATGATGCTGTGAAAGTGCTGCACTCAATATGCCAGCAAATTTGGAAAACTCAGCAGTGGCCACAGGACTGGAAAAGGTCAGTTTTCATTCCAATCCCAAAGAAAGACAATGCCAGAGAATGCCCAAACTACCGCACAATTTCACTCATCTCACACGCTAGTAAAGTAATGCTCAAAATTTCCAAGCCAGGATTCAGCAATATGTGAACCGTGAACTTCCTGATGTTCAAGCTGGTTTTAGAAAAGGCAGAGGAACCAGAGAACAAATTGCCAATATTCACTGGATCATCAAAAAAGCAAGAGAGTTCCAGAAAAAAACATCTATTTCTGCTTTATTGACTATGCCAAAGCCTTTGACTGT
>NW_011472407.1:0-789 GCF_000754665.1 Bison bison bison
CTCCTCCCTCTGGGACTTCCCAGGCAAAAATACTGGAGTGGGTTGCCATTTTCTTCTCTAAAGGATCTTCCTGATCCAGGGATCAAACCCGTATCTCCTGCACTGGCAGGAGGATTCTTTACTACTGAGCCACCTATGACTCACCAATTTTGAATCAGGTCCCTTGTTGAAAGGGACTCTTCAAAATGTATGATTGGCATTCTGTTACCAAGTCATGCATAGGACAGACTTCCCTGATCCTTATTCTATACTTAACCCCTCCACAATTATGTGAATTTCACTTTCTACTTTATTCATTTGTTATTTTTTTGAATATTTATAAATATGCATTAACTTTATAATAAAAAGGCAATAAAGATTATCTAAAGTCTGTTAGAACTATGTATCTAATGGTTTCTCAACTGTCTCTTAAAACCATCAATTCAAAGGAAATTTATAATGTGAATATTGGGAAATGAATTCTATATAGAGAGAATATATATATATTCTAATATAATATATTAAAAGATCTGCTAGAAATTTTTATTTGAAGATTTTCTATGCAGTGTGGAGCTAAGAATAGGAACACAAATTCCTCCTTTTTCCCCTAGTATCCAACATAACACTGACCAATAAAATTAAGTATGCTCAAGAAGCCTCCAAATATCAGAGATGCATATCTTTTAATTATCAAATGGAAAAGGAAACAAGTCAAATTTTTAGTTGAGTATGTATAAGCCTCTGTTGAACATAAACAAAGTAAGGCCATTGTAATTTTATAAGTGAAACTAATTAACATGAGGTGTTCAG
>NW_011472408.1:0-667 GCF_000754665.1 Bison bison bison
GGCAAGAATACACAGAAGAACTATACAAAAAAGATCTTCATGACCTAGATAATCACGATGGTGTGATCACCAACCTAGAGCCAGACATCCTGGAATTCAAAGTCAAGTGGGTCTTAGGAAGCATCACTATGAAGAAAGCTAGTGGAGGTGGTGGAATTCCAGTTGAGCTATTTTCAATCCTAAAAGATGATGCTGTGAAAGTGCTGCACTCAATATGCCAAGAAATTTGGAAAACTCAGCAGTGGCCACAGGACTGGAAAATGTCAGTTTTCATTCTGATTCCGAAGAGTGCTCAAACTACTGCACAATTGTACTCATGTCACATGCTAGCAAAGTAATGCTCAAAATTCTCCAAGCCAGGCTTCAACAGTACGTGAACTATGAACTTCCAGATGTTCAAGCTGAATTTAGAAAAGGAAGAGAAACCAGAGATCAAATTGCCAACATTTGTTGGTTCATCAAAAAAGCAAGAGAGTTCCAGAAAAACATCTACTTCTGCTTTATTGACTATGCCAAAGCCTTTGACTGTGTGGATCACAACAAACTGTGGAAAATTCTTCAAGAGATGGGAATACCAGACCACCTGACCTGCCTCTTAAGAAATCTGTTTGCAGGTCAGGAAGGAACAGTTAGAACTGGACATGGAACAACAGACTGGTTCCAAATA
>NW_011472409.1:0-1019 GCF_000754665.1 Bison bison bison
GCAGGAATAGAAGGAACATACCTCAACATAATAAAAGCTATATATGACAAACCCACAGCAAACATTATCCTAAATGGTGAAAAACTGAAAGCATTTCCCTTAAAGTCAGGAATAAGACAAGGGTGCCCACTCTCACCACTACTGTTCAACATAGTTTTGGAAGTTTTGGCCACAGCAATCAGAGCAGAAAAAGAAATAAAAGGAATCCAAATTGGAAAATAAGAAGTAAAACTCTCACTGTTTGCACATGACATGATCCCCTACATAGAAAACCCTAAAGACTCCACCAGAAAATTACTAGAACTAATCAATGAATATAGTAAAATTGCAGGATATAAAATCAACACACAGAAATCCCTTGCATTCCTATACACTAATAATGAGGAAATAGAGAAATTAAGGAAACAATTCCATTCACCATTGCAACGGAAAGAATAAAATACTTAGGAATATATCTACCTAAAGAAACTAAAGACCTATATATAGAAAACTATAAAACACTGGTGAAAGAAATCAAAGAGGACACTAATAGATGGAGAAATATACCATGTTCATGGATTGGAAGAATCAATATAGTGAAAATGAGTATACTACCCAAAGCAATCTATAGATTCAATGCAATCCCTATCAAGCTACCAACGGTATTTTTCACAGAGCTAGAACAAATAATTTTACAATTTGTATGGAAATACAAAAAACCTCGAATAGCCAAAGCAATCTTGAGAAAGAAGAATGGAACTGGAGGAATCAACCTGCCTGACTTCAGGCTCTACTACAAAGCCACAGTCATCAAGACAGTATGGTACTGGCACAAAGACAGAAATTTGGATCAATGGAACAAAATAGAAAGCCCAGAGATAAACCCATGCACCTATGGACACCTTATCTTTGACAAAGGAGGCAAGAATATACAGTGGAGAAAAGACAATCTCTTTAACAAGTGTGCTGGGAAATCTGGTCAACCACTTGTAAAAGAATGAAACCTAGAACACTTTACTAACACCATACACAAAAATAAC
>NW_011472410.1:0-3147 GCF_000754665.1 Bison bison bison
GCCTCTAGGGCATGACCTCTTTCCTAAATAGCTTAAGGAAGTAAAGAGGCCTTGAGAATGGCCACCATGTGTAGGAAGCTGTGCTCTGGTAGCTGTGACAGTCAGCATTTTAGATTTTCTTCCTGTGTATCCATTTCCACCCCTAGTGCATATCCTTATCTTACTTTTTGACTCCTACCTGTTCCAAGCTTTTTAAGATCTATTTTTTCCCCCTGTGGCTTTAATGTAGCTTTTCTTTTGTAGTGGTTAATGTTGCAAATAATGTTGCAAATAAGAACTGCATCTATTCATAACATTTATTCTGATTTGTATGCTCTTTGATTTGGGGAAATGTGCTCACTTCAAATAGATTGAAATAGACAGTATTTTGATTGTATTAATTAATCTGTGAACACAGGACTATTTTCTGAGCTTTTACTTTTTTCCTGGTGCCAATTGTTTTTAATCACAAGTAACAGAAACATCAACTCAGACTGGCCTAAACAATAAAGACAATTTGTTGGCTCATGTAACCAAAATATCTAGTAATCATGTGGGCTTCAGGTAAGGGTTGATCTAGCAACTGAAACTAAGGATCACATTTCTTTCTTTGTTTCTACTCTGACATCCATTGTCTCATACTTTCTAAGTCTGCTTGGCTTAGATCATTGCCAGTAGCAATCAGAATTTAGATTTCCTCATTTGCATCCAGCAAGAGATATTGTGTTAGGCATAGGAGGATGTAGAAGTTAATGAGTTGCCCCAAGACTACTGTGTAGAAATTAGAAATCTGCACATCACAAAATATTTCAGTAGGTACTGTAATCAAGATTCTAGAGGGAATTTTCTGGTTGTCCAGTGGTTAGGACTTGGCACTTTCACTGCCAGGGCCTGGGTGCTCTCCCTTCAGGGAACTAAGATCCCACAAGCCATGCAGCATGGCCAAAAGTAATAATAAAAGGCTCTAGAGCTACACTGTTCAGTATGGTAGCTACTAGCCACATGTGGCTTTTGAGCACTTGAAATATGGCTAGTTGGAATTGAGATGTGCTGTAAGTGTAAAGTATACACCAAATTTCAGAGACTTCATTTAGAAAACATGTAAAAATATCTCACCAATAAATTGATGATTTATTTCATAAATTACATATTGAAATATTTTTAGATACATTGGGTTAAATAAAATATATTATTAAACATTATCTCACCTTTTTTTGTTTTACTTATTCAAATATGGCAACAAAGAAATTAACAATTATATATTTGGCTCGGATAACATTTCTATCAGACAATGCTGCTCTAGAGTCCTGAATCGGCCATTAGAAAGGTGAGCTATTTTTGAGTAAATTTAAATTTATTTCACTGATAGAGAAGGATCAAAGAACACCTTTAGTAAAAATAGTTCTCTACTCCCATCTACAGTCCCCCTCTATCCTGTTACTCTATAGGTGTCCTCTGTGGTTTGTATAACCATCTGAAATTATCTTGTTTGTATACATACTTATTTGTTTTTCTCATCTATGCTTGCCCACCTGTGTAAAAGTGTCAGGTGATCAGGAAAGAAGCATCATGGGGATGAAAACAATAGATTAGGATATTTGTGTTTTCCCAACTTTATTGCCGGACCTTGGTCATGACCTCAAACCCTGAAAAGTCTTGATAATTTAATTGGTCAGACAACACACTCAATGGTGTATGTGAGTTTTAAGTCTCTCCAGTAGGGAAAGAGAAGAGGAAAGGGGAATTAGTGAAAGGAAAAGTGTCATCTTAGGTTGCTTTCGGTCTTCTTTGGATTCCACTGTTTTTGTTGTTGTTAGTTATACCCATTTCCATTCTCTCCTTTCTTTTCCTCATCCCTAGGGGATCTTTAGTTTGGACTCAGGTCACCTCAAAAGAGCTGTTGATAGAATTCAGGGACTTGAATAGGAAAACAAAAAAAAAGCATCTTTATTTGCACTAACCTCTGATGGAACTTTAGCATTTTCTTTAATTATGACTGTAGTTTACAAACTCTGGTTTGTAAGCTGTGACTTGGTTACCAATGGGAATCATCATTTTTAAAAATCTTAATACAGATGTTACAGCTATCTTGAAATAGCATCTACCTACATCACCACTTCAAAATCATAGTGGTGGCTAGACTCGATGCAAGATCTTATTTAATGAATTTTTGAAGTAGTGCATCTATCATGATTTTAAACAGTAAGACAACTGTTTTGTTAACTGTGTTTTGAAATAACTGGGTTCCATTATAAACCCATGTTTCTTATGTTCTTGTAGACATTATTTTGAGAATGGCCCATGGGTTTTAAGCGCTTGCCCAGGAGATGTATGGCACGAAAAAGATTAAGAACCCCTGCCTGTGTAAAGATTGTTGGGCATGCCTCAAAAAGGTATAGTTTTATTTTAGCTTTACAATACGTCCTAATTCAGGTGTTTTGAGTGGAGATGGCTATTACATGGCCCCATGGGTCCATTCATACCCAAATATTTGAACAATTTGCTGTCTAGAATCCCTGGGTGATGAACACATTACCGACAGTTAATAGGTGTTTATAAGGATATTAGATGAAACCAGAGATAGGTGTTTGGAGTTTGTGCCAATGCCAAGCTTTGAAGTGATTAAGTGCAAGCTTTTATGGGCTTACCTATGCCACAGAACAAATGTATTTATAGGTGAAATTACTGTCTATTGCCAAATACCTATTATGAAAGTAGAGAGTTAAAAGGTCAATGCCCAACTAGAGATGATACAGCTTTTGCCATAGTATAGCTGAAAATATTTCTAAACAGTGCAAATGATTGGAAGTAGTAATACACAAAGTAGTGTCTTCATTCATAAGTACATATTATGTGGTTTATGAAAGAGCTTGCTTGTCATCTGATCTTAAAGATGGGGACTCTTGTTTGAATTTGGAATGGCAGGGATGGAGCGGGGCTGTAAATCTGGAGGTGCTGGAGTGAACTTGGCTCTGTGGAAGGAATGAGCAGGGCTGTTGGTGAGAGATGACAGGAGTGAGATGGGCAGCTGAAGGATGTCAGAATCCATTTTGAGATTTTTGACTGGGGGCAAGGAAGCTGAGGTTTCTGAAAAGTGGAATGACAGCCTAGAAATGCTCTACATTAAAAAAAGAAGTAGGAAAACAGATGAGGGGGCATGTTTGTAGT
>NW_011472410.1:3522-8077 GCF_000754665.1 Bison bison bison
ATTCCTGAAGCCCCTTCAAGTCCCCACGTGTTCCTGCTGTTGGTTGCCAGAAGCAGGAATAACAACTGAGCTGAGAAAAATGGGATTTGGGCAGGAATGTCTAAGGGTCATCCAGATTTCACAGCAGAAGCAGATGACTCAGATTTCCTGGGTCTTGAATGTCTAGAGAAATGGAACAATCACTTACCTTTTTTCTACTCCTAATTGGTCAGTGGCAAAACTCAGTCACTAGAAAAATTAAAAAGTTGGTTGTTCACAAAGGCATGGCCAAGTGGAGTTGAACATTTCATCCTCCCATTTCCTCACTCTTTGATTAGATGATTTCAGCTGAGCTCTCATCCTCAATTCTGAGAACTTTTCAACTGCAGCTTGAAGGTGTGGCTGGATTGAGCATCTTTACAATGTGGAAAAATCCCCATTTCTCCCCTGTTTTACTACTAATGTGGGTATTTTGACTCATCGCTGTGAAGTTAGCCTTTAACAGATCCCCTCACCTCCCAAACTCATAAGAATACATCACACAGAGAAGGGCCTGACAGTCTACACACGTTATAGAGGTGACCTTATTTAATAATACACTTGCTACCTTTTTTGAAGTCTCTAAACTGAACTCACAAGGCTGTAAGATGGAAGATTGATCTGCTTTTTGGGCATGAGGAAATAGAAGTAGCCAAGCAGTAAAGTCAATCACCAGCCCAAGATCACACAGCTAAGAGGCGATGGAGGAAGGATTCGAATTCAGATGTTTGACCCTTAGCACATGGTAAAACTCCTGAAAACCGGGGAAGTGGTATTATGCCATTTTACAGTTGTGAAAGTGGAGACTTAGAGTGGTTATGTAAGTCTCTCATATTCACACAGCTAGTGACCTATAAGGCATCTTCCAGAATAGTGATGTCGAAAAGAAATGTAACGTGAGTCATAGATGCAACTCATGTAATTTTACATTTTCTAATAGCTACATTAAAGTAGAAAGGAGTTGGATGAAATTATTTTTTTTTAATCTAACACAACATATCCAAAATACTGTCGTTTCATGGAATCAGTATAAAAAACTTACACGTGAGACATTTTATATTTTTTTCTTGCCTACTAAGTCCTAAGAAATGCAGGACATGTCTTAAACTTGCAACACGTTACCTTGTAGACGGGTCACATTTCAGGCATTCAGTAGCACCTTGCAACTACCCGCTTCTGAATTGGACGGGGCAGTTCTAGTCAAGTGCTTCTCAACCCCAGCTGTACACTGGAGTCATTTGGGAGCTTAATAGACACAGATGCCTGGGTCCCATCCTCAGAGGTTTTGATGTAACTGGTCTGGTGTGCACCCTGCATTTCCACTCTTTAAGCTATTTAATACCCTGCTTCTGCAGCTAGTTCTAACATGCAGCCAAGTCTGAGAACCTAGTCAAGGGTGCTCTCTAAACTAACTGAGTAGAGAACTATAGCCACTGTCTCTTGGAGAAGGTTCTGTGAATTTTCTGAAATGAGAGCCGTTCAAAATAACCCCTCCGGCAGCATGCTTTGCTAGTGCACACTAAAGAATGTCGGGCAATGCCCTAATTAATTCTCTCAACTTATATTTCCCAACATTTTGACCAAGTCTTGGAATAATGTAAGAAAAGAGATTTCTCTTTTCCCCCTTGATCTACACCCTGGTCTGGATACGTGACCAGTGTGAGTAAATTAAGACATAACAATTTGATTATTTAAATTGAGGTCAAAGGTGTTGGTGTCGTGAGCTGCGGAGAAGGGGAAGGGAAGTTAGGGTTTGAAAGCTGCAGATTGTTGCCAGAATGAAACATGTCTAGTGGGGACCGCGTGGGAAGTGCTGGGTGAGGAAGGGAGGCAATTGTGGCTCTGGTTGAGGTCTGCCGGCTGCACAGCCCACGGTGTGGCGGGACGCCCACGAAGCTGCTCTTGCCAGAGACCTCACGCCTGCCTTCCCAGTCAGCCAAACTTGTATTTTTGCCCCTGAGACCTAGATGTGAAACCCAATATTCGGGAATTAAAATGTCTCATCTCACCCGGAGGTTCACTTGTCCTTAAAATGCTTTTGCAGTCATTTGGAATAGTTGTTCTCTTGCCTTCTTTTATTTAAATTGAAACACAGCTTGAATATTCTAGACACATTTATTATTTCCAAGGAGGAAAAATACTGGGTCTTCTGTAGTGGTAATGCTATAGTGACATGCAGTTTTGTTGGTTATATTTATTTGACTTAAAATTAAGCAAGAGAAGACACAAACACTGCTGGGTCTTTCATAGCATCAACTAATACATAATAAACTAGTAAATAATACCACATTTCATCGAATCAAAAAGACTGCCAGCTGAAAGATGCACCTTTATTTCTACACAATGATTTCTTAGGATTGGGAATTTTTATGTTATGTTCATCAAAAGTTCTTTTAGGCTTAGACATTAATTTTTATCACATATTAGTCTTTTACATTAATTAAAAAGGAAAATGCAAGCAAAAGAGATGGGGTAATTTATTCCTAAAACTTCTTCATAGTCTTTTTGATTTCAAACCATCAGTACTTTTATATTCTCACAAAACATTGTCCTCTTTCCATCAATAACAGCAGTGATTCAGCATTTCTTTAAAATGTGCTCCCAGTCATCTCAGGGATTTTCCTCCAAGGCTGTTTTTTTTGGATACATAGTAAGTTTTACTTTCATAGCCAAACTCCAGTGAAATCTTTCTGAAGATGCGTTAAGTGACAATTTCCTAGTCAGGCAACCAACCAACTCATTTGAAGTGTTGATGATAAGAACTGCTAGATCAAGGTCGTATACGGGCAGGCAATGGCGTCTACTTCGTGACTGTCTGGCTGACAGTTTTAAGATGGATTCCAATTTCAGAGATGTTCAAATGTTAAAAAAAATGTGCTTCTTAGCTTTCATGAAATATGGTGTGTAAATTGTTTTTCTAGTAATCAAGATTTCCCAGCTGCTTGTCATATCCACCTTGTTTATGTACGTTTGAACAATTTCAGCAAGATTTGCCTGCTGTTCCCTCCTCAGCACACCTAGGCTTTAATGAACAAGGATGTATAAGCAAAACTCTCCCACTTCCTTCTTTTCCAGTTTGCAGCTACAAAGCTGTACTTTGATACCAATCTTCTCAACCTTGAATGTGTATGTGGATCATGTGGGAGTCTTGTTAAAATGCAGATTCTGTTTCAGTAAATCTGAGAAGGGCCATGAGATTCTGCATTTCTGGCAAGTTCTCAGGTGATGCTCACACTGCTGTTTCAGGGACCTCATGTTGAGCAGTCAGTCTTTGCTACATCTAAGAACATGTTATGGCATTAAAGAAATTCAGTACCTCTCCAGGGTGCATGGGTGTTTTATTTTTCCTTCATTTATATTATTATTTTGATGAAAACCTCTTTATTGCAAATGTCATTGTATTGAGTAAGAACAAAGATTTCTTAGGATGAAAAGAAAACGAATTTTATACATCCTCTCTTAGGGTACAGGGAGAGGTATTTCTTCTCCTTAATTTATTTTATGAAGGATTTGCTCATTTTGTTTTCCCTTACTTTTTTCCTCGAAAAACTTGGGCAGCTTGAGTTTATTAGGAAATCTGCATGTAATTGCAGATTAATAACCTACCCATTAATACCACATTAGTTCATTGTGATTAATAGCATCTGTGTGAATACTTAATGAATTAGTAATGACAGACTATTTGCTTTAAAGTGTCAAGAGAACATTCCATGTAAAAAGGCACTACCCATAACAGGAAAATTAATTAGAGACTTGTTGGATAATAACTTGTCACAAATAAGATATGTTTGTTTGGAAAGCCTCATTGGTATTGATATTTGCACAGTGAGAGATATTTTTAAAAACATGCCTGGGCCTTTTAGTTTATAAAATGAGAGGAGAATTTTATTTTCAACAACAGTTAAGATGACTATGGGAACTTACATTTATGAGAGAGATACACACACTCAAATATGAGTTTGCCTGTGTCACTAACCAGAGGCTTCTCATAGTGACCTTTTCAATTGAGTTCCAAATTGAACTGTTTCTCCTACCTGCTATCTATTCTGAATTCATCAATTCACTTCCCCAAGGCCCAAACTTTTCTTGTTCTAATTTTATTCCTTTAGCAAATCATTTGTTTTCTCTATGGTTCTTCATTCTAATTCTGTGATGTTGCCATCATTGTTTATTTCTGTCTTTGCCCTACATCCGAGGAAGCGAAGGTCAAGAAAATTATGTGACTTGCCCAAACCAATCCAGCCATATAATTTGTCCCCCACAGATTATGGGTCTAACATTTCAAATGTCTCCAATTTTAACCCAAGCGGAAAGAGCTGCATGAGCAGAGGCTCTGTCTAGCTGGTGCCTTTGAGGAAACTCAAGAAGCTTGATGTGATTGGAGCTCAGAGTTGGAAGGGAAAGGGGACATAAGACAAAACTGAAGAGAGGAGGGACCAGAGCATGTAGGCCTTGTAGGCCATTTAAAGGTTTTAGCTTCTATCCTCGGGCAGTGGGAAGCCATTTGTAAATGTCATGTCAGGGTGTGCTGATGCGC
>NW_011472410.1:8177-8617 GCF_000754665.1 Bison bison bison
CTGCATGGCTCGGAGGAAAGGGTTGATGTATGGAGATCAGTTCAGAAGGCCCCAGCATGCTGTTTTGTTTTCTAGCTTGGGATCCAGATTAAGGTAGAGTTTGTCTTCCTTGTTACAGAAAACCTCAAGCATTATTAGGTATCCTCTTCTCTCTAACTTCAGCATGAAGGGTCATTGTCTTCTCTCTGTATCTCCCCCACCCCTTTTTTGGGAAACATTTCCAGGCACCTGGAAGAATCAGCTAGGGGAGCTGTAGCCACAGCCAGTGGGTGTGGAAGTTAAGTCTGGTCCGACCAGCCCTTTTGGGTCCTCTGCTTGTGCCAAGGATGCTATTGCTTCCTTTGTTTTACAGGAGAGGATTCTGGGTAAAGAAAGGAAAGAAAGCCCAGTTCTGTATCCTTCACTGTCAGAAACCCAATTTTAGAGGGACAGCTCCCTCG
>NW_011472410.1:8717-10459 GCF_000754665.1 Bison bison bison
CACACACTATGGTTTGAATAGCCAAGAATAGAACCTCTGCTGCTCTCACCTCCTCATAGAAGGTGGGAGTGAAAACAGGGGTTAGTTGGGAAGTGGCTTTTTAAACCTATGTTTACAGTGTTTTGATGCTGCTGTCATAGAGGAGAGAGGACTTGTGAAGTCTGGAGCTCAGATTTTTTAGGATTTCAGGGATGCAGTATTTATCCCACTCTTCCTCTCCGTAGGGTGTGGTATAAGCAGGAGTTGAAAATAGCTGTCCTGTGTTGTCTTTTTCATTTTGGAAGTCTTACTGGCATAGTGCTGCTTTTTTTTTTTTCCTCTTAAACCAGTGAATTGACTCTCACCTCAAACCCATATTGCATTTCATCTATAAGAAAGGGACTTTTCACAGCTGGGTTTTGTAGAACTGAGGACTAACTTAGACCTAAATAGACCAATGCAAGGAGAGTGTTTCCAGGACAAAAAAAAGTAAAGCTCTCCCTGCAGAATGTTCACGTTGAATTAAAATGGAGCTGCAGAGTAAGGAAATCAGCAAAGAAAGGGTAAAGGTCCTGATCTGACTTTGGGTGAGGTGCAGAATCAGGGAGGAGGGAATCTGGACTGAAGATGTCCTGGGGTCACAGGCACCCAGAAGGAATACTAACTGTCAACTCTACTTTAGTAAAGTTAGGGATGGAGAGGAAGGATGGTGAGTGCTATTGGTTGAAAGTAGTGGTTCTCAAAGTATGTTCCTCTGCTTCAGAATCAGCATTACCTAGGAATTTGTTTGAAATGAAAATTCCTGGGCCCCACCCCAGACCTATTGAATCAGACACTCTGGCAAAAGGACCCAACACTGTATTAACAAGCCCCTTTGACAGACCCACAGCCAGTATACTACTGAATGGTGAAAAGCTGAAAGCCTTCTTGCTAAAATCTGGAACAAGACAAGGGTGCCCACTCTCACCACTTCTATTCAACACAGTATTCTAAGTCCTAGCCACAGCAATCAGAGGAGAAAAGGAATAAAAGGCATGCAAACTGGAAGAGGTAAAATTGTCATTATATGCAGATGACATGATGTTATATGTAGAAAACTCTACAGACTCCACACAAAAACAGCTAAAACTGATAGATGAATTCAGCAAGGGAGAAGGATACAAGATTGACATACAGAAATCTGTTATATTTTTTATATTAACAATTAAATATCAGAAAGGGAAAGTAAAAAAAAATCCCTTTTAAAATCGCATCAAAAAATAAAATAGGAATAAACCTGATCAGGGAGGTGAAAGACTTATTCTAAGAACTATAAAACATGGATAAAGAAAATTAAAGAATATTCAAAGAAATAGAAATATATCCCATGCTCTTGGATTGAAAGAAATAATGTTATTAAAATGGCAATACTACCCAAAGCAATCTACACATTTAATGTTGATCCCTATCAAGTTGTTGTTTTATTGCTAAGTTGTGTCCAACTCTTTGCAACCCCATGGATTGCAGCGCTCCAGGCCTCCCTGTCCCTCACTATCTCCCACAGTTTGCCCAAGTTCATGTCCATTGAGTTAATGATGCCATCCAACTATCTCATCTGCTCTGTTGCCCCATTCTTCTTTTGCTTTCAGTCTTTCCCAGCATCAGGGTCTTTTCCACTGAGTCAGCTGTTCACATCATGTGGCCAAAGTATTGGAGTTTCAGCTTCAGCATCAGTCTTTCCAATGAATATTCAGGGTTGATTTCCTTTAGGAATGACTGGTTTC
>NW_011472410.1:10881-11111 GCF_000754665.1 Bison bison bison
TGTAACTCATCCAGCTCAGGATTTTGCATGATGTACTCTGCATATAAGTTAAATAAGCAGGGTGACAATATACAGCCTTGATATACTCCTTTCCCAATTTGGAACCAGTCCGTTGTTCCATGACCGGTTCTGACTGTTGCTTCTTGACCTGCATATAGGTTTCTCAGAAGGTAGGTAAGGTGGTCTGGTATTCACATCTCTTTAAGAACTTTCCACAGTTTGTTGTGATC
>NW_011472410.1:11211-11513 GCF_000754665.1 Bison bison bison
CCATACATGACTACTGGAAAAACCATAGCTTTGACTAGATGGACCTTTGTGTCCATCTTTGCTTTTTAATATGTGTCTAGGTTTGTCATAGTTTTCCTTCTGAGAAGCAAGTGTCTTAATTTCATGGCTGCAGTCACCATCTGCAGTGATTTTGGAGCCCCCTAAAAAAAAATTTGTCACTGCTTCCACTTTTTCCCCTTCTATTTGCCATAAAGTGATGGGACCAGATGCCATGATCTTAGTTTTTTGAATGTTGAGTTTTAAGCCAGGTTTTTCACTCTCCTCTTTCACCCACATCAAGA
>NW_011472410.1:11613-12468 GCF_000754665.1 Bison bison bison
TTGCAGAATTTTGCTGGGCACCTGCTGGTCAAATGAGCAAAAGTCAAGGACCTGGATCCAAATCCAAGCTCTAACTTTACTAGCTGAGTTTTCTTGGACAAGTTATTACAGTTTTCTTGCCTGTAGGCTAGGGTTAATGATACATGCTGTTTAGGGTTGGTGGGGGATTAATTGAGGTCATGGACAATACACCTGGCACAGAGCAGGTGCTTCATAAATGAACACTGTCACCAGGGTCCTTGAATGTCTCAGGACTGCTCAGAAAGGACCACTGTGGGGGGTATATAACCATACGTGGCCTTTTCCTTGTAATGTTAAGATGGTAGAAATAGGCAGGAAAAGTGTAATTAATATTTGTCCTATAGGAAAAAACTGAAGATGAATTTTAATGACTCCTTAAGTTCAGCACAGGCCTTACATTGAATTACCTGCTAAGATACAAATTATCTAAATAGGAAAGCTATTTTTCTGAGTTAAAATATCATGTTGGCAGATTCATTGTAATGCTATGCCATCAAGGAGTGATTTTAAAATTTAATTTAAATTATTTTGAAGTGTGACCCTGATAAGCGAAATCCTTAAAAATTCACTTACAAGTGAACATAATAAAAGAGTTACCTTCTGTTAGACTTCTGTAGTGTCTGGCAGTTGTATAAAATTAATTTCATTCTGGGTCAAAGAGGTCCTTGATGCTAAAATGGGGATATTTTTATGTTATTTGGTAACCCATGATTTAGATTGATGAGTTAGAGGTTTTTAATGCCCCTAAAATAATCTCTGTCCCTTTTTCTTAAGCTAGTGCCAACCAACAATTATCATTTATGAGACGATCATAAAAAATGAACAGAGGAAAGC
>NW_011472410.1:12568-13262 GCF_000754665.1 Bison bison bison
TGGTCTGGTATTCACATCTCTTTAAGAACTTTCCACAGTTTGTTGTGATCCACACAGTCAAAGCCTTTCACATAGTCAATGAAACAGAAGTAGATGTTTTTCTAGAATTCTCTTGCTTTCTCAATGATCCAACAAGTGTTGGCAATTTGATATCTGGTTCTTCTGCCTTTTCTAAATTCAGCTTCTACATCTGGAAGTTCTCGATTCAAGTACTGCTGAAGCCTAGCTTGAAGGATTTTGAGCATAACCTTACCAGCATGGGAAATGAGTGAAAATTACCTATCACATTACCTATGACATTTTTCATATAACTAGAACAAATAATCTTACAATATATATGGAACCATAAAAAACCCAAATTTGCCAAAGCAATCCTGAGGAAAAAGAAGAAAGCTGGAGGCATAACTTTCCCAGACTTCAAATAATACTACAAAGTAATGGTAATCAAAACAGTGTGGTATTGACACAAACACAGATATGTGGATCAATGGGACAAAATAGAGAGCCCAGAAATAAACCTATGCATTTACATTCAATCTTCGACAAAGTAGGCAAGGCTATACAATGGATAAAAGATAGTCTCTTTAGCAAGTGGTGTTGGGAAAGCTGGACAGACACATGTATACCAATAAAGTAAGAACATAACCTCTCACCATACACAAAAATAAATTCAAAATGGTTTAAAAACTGAAAT
>NW_011472410.1:13726-18015 GCF_000754665.1 Bison bison bison
ATTTGAGTGGGAGTTTTCCAGAAGAATGAGAAATATCAGCTCTTATTGTCTTTTCAGTATGTCAAACAGACTCAGTTAATCCCATGCTTGACCGGCTATGGGGCTGAGGAACTGCAAAGTCAAGTGTCACACAATTCGTGTGAAAACATGAGGGTTATGGGATCCACAGACCATGACTTAGTTAACTTGGATTTTATTTTTTTAATGAGAATAACAACAGGCTTTGCAAGCTGATTTAGAGTCTCCACGTCTAACTGCATAAGAATTTAATACCCATGAAGTGTGAGTTAGAAAAATGAAATTTTTCAGTATGGTAAATAAAGTGAGGAGCCTGGAAACCAAATTGAAGTCTGTAGCCTGGAAAATCAACAGAGACTAAAAATAGTAAGATTAGAGGTGACATTCAACCATGGACCAGCCAAAGGTGGTTTTTAAGTACCACCAAAGGAGAAACCAGACCATCATATGATAGGTTTAAAAAAATAGATGTGTCTAGAGAATATTCTGTTTATTATGTAGGTGTGGAAGGGCACGTTTTCCCTTAAAACGTAGATCTGGTTTTCTAAAGTTTTGAGTTTTCCTGTACTTTCTCTCACTAGAATTAAGAGGACACTTCCCCTGGATTCTGAGGGAAATACTTATCTGCATGAAATTGAGAATTCAATTTGACAAGGTTTTAGAATGCAGTTGCTGCTTCTATTAAGCAAATCAGGCAAACAGCTCCAGCGAACTCTTAGCAAATAGCCAGAGAGTCCCCTTTAGAACTGGCGCACAAAATGATTACAGGGTCTGAGAAAGAACACAGAGGAGCGAGTTTTGAAAGAATCCTTGTGCTCATTACTTCTTGGCCTTTTGGCTGAGATCAAGTGAAGAATCCCTGTGCTCTGAGAGCCATCTTTAAATGGCATCAGCTTAACACCAGAGTTCTTGGTAGGTGTTTGCTCACAGGCCTAAAACTTTGTTTGTGTGGAGTTTTTGAAAACAGTCTTAGTTGGGAAAGTCTTAAATATTGCAGAAACTCCAAATGATTGGCCTGAGGTGAACATGATTATCCTGAGCTCCCGACTTACCAGGCGCCTGCCAAGTCCTCAGGAGTATCACTGTTCCTTTGGAATGCTGTCTTGTTCCAGAGCTCTCAGTAAATGCCCTGTCTGAGCGGAAGTAGACTGAATGAGTAGAATTGATAGTCATATCTGGCTTCTGTGCTTAAAGGAGGTGGAATGCTAAGTGTCCCCCTCCCCCCTCCCTCATAGAAGAGAAGGAAAGTGGAAGTGGATGGTTAACCCACGACCGTTGGTGAAAAAAAGACTTGGGTAGCTTAAAAACCGGTATTTGCCCACCTGCCAATGCAAGGGACACAGGTTAGATCCCTGGTCAGGGAAGATCACACAGGCTGTGGTGGGGCAACCAAGCCTGTGTGCCACAGCTGCTGAAGCCTGCATGCTCCAGAGCCCGTGCTCCACAAGAGAGTGGCCCCCGCTCTGCAGCTGGAGAAAGCCCAAGAGCAGCAACAGAGACCCAGCACAGCCACAAATCAATACTTTTTAAAAAACAGTATTCAGTGCTGTGATGAACATTGGGGTACACGTGTCTCTTTCCCTTCTGGTTTCCTCAGTGTGTATGCCCAGCAGTGGGGTTGCTGGATCATAAGGCAGTTCTATTTCCAGTTTTTTAAGGAATCTCCACACTGTTCTCCATAGTGGCTGTACTAGTTTGCATTCCCACCAACAGTGTAAGAGGGTTCCCTTTTCTCCACACCCTCTCCAGCAGCAGATGAATGGATAAGAAAGCAGTGGTACATATACACAATGGAGTATTACTCAGCCATTAAAAAGAATACATTTGAATCAGTTCTAATGAGGTGGATGAAACTGGAGCCTATTATACAGAGTGAAGTAAGCCAGAAGGAAAAACATCAATACAGTATACTAACGCATATATATGGAATTTAGAAAGATGGTAACAATAACCCGGTGTACGAGACAGCAAAAGAGACACTGATGTATAGAACAGTCTTATGGACTCTGTGGGAGAGGGAGAGGGTGGGAAGATTTGGGAGAATGACATTGAAACATGTAAAATATCATGTAAGAAACGAGTTGCCAGTCCAGGTTCGATGCACGATACTGGATATTTGGGGCTACTGCACTGGGACGACCCAGAGGGATGGTATGGGGAAGGAGGAGGGAGGAGGGTTCAGGATGGGGAACGCGGGTATACCTGTGGCGGATTCATTTTGATATTTGGCGAAACTAATACAATTATGTAAAGTTTAAAAATAAAATTAAAAAAAAAGAAACAACAACAACAACAAAAAAAAAACAGTATTCACAAAACACAGATGAAATCTTGGATCTCATTGTGTGATATAGGGACTGGAATGTGAGAAAAGGAGATTATGGATGTTAGTATAATCAGGACATTGCTGATTATAAAAAGAAATAAGAGAAGTCCAGTTTCTCACATTTCATTTGCACAAAAAACTCTCTCAGACTTTCCTTGAGAGGAATTCGACTCGGCAGACACTGAACACCAGCCGTGCCAATTGCTGAGCTCCAGTGTTCAAAGATGAATGTGACCCAGGCTCCTGCCCCAGACAGCACTTGATCTAGTGGAGAACAGATATTGTTAATGCCAATTTTATGTTGTGATAATATTTGAGGCCCAATGATCAAAAATACCTTCTTTATGAAAATTATCTCATGATTCCTCCCCTGTGAGGCCAAGCCTGTATTACAAAGGTATGGGCAAAACCTAAATATGAACCAGTGAAGATTCTAGAGGAAATCACTGGGTACTATCTTCATGACCTCAGGGTAGGCAAGGATTTCTTAAATGAGACACAAAACATGCTTACCAAGATGGAAAAAAATGATCACTGATCACATTGGACTGCATTAATGTTTCCACTCGTTACCTGATACCATTAGGAAAATGAAGTCTATGAAATGGAAGAAGACTGCAGTACAAATACTCAACAAAGGACTCGTGTGTATAGAATATATAAAGAACTTCTCTAAATCAGTAAGGAACTGGTTTATAGATTACCAATAGAAATGTGAGAAATAGAGTTGAGTAAGCACTTCATAGAAGAAGATGTTGGTTGTCTTGATTGGAGATAATACCTGGAAGGGAGTACAAGGGGCTCCTGGGGTTCTGGTCAGACTGTTGGTTATGTGGGTGTTTACTCCATGAAGATCCTTCAAATTATGATTGGGGCACATTTCTGTAGGTATGTTATAATTTCACTGAAAAAGTTTACAGAAAGAAAAGGCCTTGCTGTCGAGGATGAGGAATGCAGGCAGCATATTTTCAGACATCCTCTCTATTGCCTCTACTGTGGAAGCAGAGGAAATGCTTTGGCTGGTAGGGCAGATCTAGTTTGTACACGAGTCATATGCAAGGAGTGCCAGTGTCTTGGGTTAGCAGAAGGCCTTTGGCTACCGATATCCTGAGAAGGGAGGAGGAAAAAGCATTTATGGAGGAAGCACTAGAAACGAGCTTGATTACTTTACAATTCTGTGTATAGCTAACTCAGCCTGGAAGCCTGTTAAAGCCACTGTTGATCGATCACTTACCATGTGCTGTGGCATTGAGAAGGGACTTTCTGTGCATTATAGTGTTTGATTGTCACCGCAGCTCCAGGAGATAGACACTATTATTTGTCCAGATTTACAGATGAAGAAACTGAGGCTTGGAGAGATTAAGTAACTTGCTCAAGCTCCAGCTAAAAGGAGCAGCAAGCTGCAACTGGAACCCGTGTATTTGTGATTGAAAACCCTTGACTGTGTCTGTTATTTTGCATTTTGGGGGACAAAACCAATTTTATTTGAGTGTAGTGAGAAGAAAAAATATCCTGTACACATGCACACGTGGTGCGTGCGTGCACACACACACATCAAATTTTAATCATCATAGGCACTGTGAAACTGATTTTCAAGCCTAAGGGTTGTTGCACTCTAGGTCACTATGAGCTGGAGTTGTCCTTTTCTGTTGTAACATTGTTGGAAATACCTAGATGGAGGTGACAGGAGACTAAGACATCTTCCAGGAAACAATGCAGACTATGATAGGAATACCCTTATATGGGTGACCCGTGAGTCCTCAGTTCTTTAAGGACATTTTAATAACCCGAATAATTGCCTTTGTTAGACTTTGTTTTCTACTCATTAATGACTCTCCAGGCTAGATTTTACACTTCTTACCACTAATTGAAATACAGAGATACATAAAATGGATGCTGCCAGCTGATTGTCCCAACGCTGTCTGCATATCAACATTCTCCTGCC
>NW_011472410.1:18115-18650 GCF_000754665.1 Bison bison bison
TTGTGTCATGGCTCTTTTTTGGTCCCCAGGGTATTCATGTTTGCAGCCTGTGGAGTGTTTATAACATCAGGATAATATTACATCTCCATATGAAATTTGGTTTATTTAATTTCAAATATGTCTCCCCAGCAATCCAGTGAGTGTGGAAGCAGTGTGGTGGAAAGGCACACGATCTGATTTGAATAGAAATATATGTAGGTATAGTTTTAGAGATTTCTGTTTATTAAAAAAAGAAATTCCCTTCCTTTATCCTTGGGGCTAGTTATCCCACTTTTATTGCTGTGATAATACACAAGGAAGAAACAAGTTGGAATAATTGAAAATGCCCACATTGAGCTCAATTTATTTTATTTGAATATATCTAGTTATCTGGACTTATTTGATGTATAGATGTTTACAGAAAACTAGACAGAAGCTCTAGGTTGCATTTTTTGAAATGTAGAACTTCTAGTTTAGAAGTAGATTTCTGCTGTAGGGAATATGTTATTATTTATTAATTTGATTAGCTCTGTATGTTGTATCTTGAAGCTATTCA
>NW_011472410.1:18750-18975 GCF_000754665.1 Bison bison bison
CTCCTGCCTGCTTGGGTTTGAAGAGAAGGGGAGGAAAAGGGAACAGTAGGACAAGGAACCTGTGGCAGCTGAATTTGTTTCAAAGGCCAAATTATGGTACAGAAACTAGAATTTTGACACATAAGAATTATTGATATTTGTGCACGGTTAGTGTTTTGGTCGGAGAAGGTGATGGCACCCCACTCCAGTACTCTTGCCTGGAAAATCCCATGGACAGAGGAGCCT
>NW_011472410.1:19075-19246 GCF_000754665.1 Bison bison bison
GGTCGCACAGAGTCGGACACGACTGAAGCGACATAGCAGCAGCAGCAGCAGTGTTTTGGTATTGCCCTACTTAACATATATGTGTTCTCTTTTCCCCTTCTCGTGATACACAGGGTGCCCTGGGTACATAACTCAGGTTGATATGTACTATTTTGAGTTCTTTTGTGTCAT
>NW_011472410.1:19346-24091 GCF_000754665.1 Bison bison bison
ATTAGCTCTGTATGTTGTATCTTGAAGCTATTCAAAATACTGTAGGAGCATCTGTTGTATCATTTGGAGGCTGCTAAGTTGTTTCAGAAATAAATGCCAAATGCCCTGACAATTGCAATTTGACATAGCTCTGTGTAGGCAGTGCCATGGTGCTGTGTGGGAATTCTTTGTCTTGGCTTCTTGTTGGTAAACTGATATTCTTAAATACATCCAAGGTGTTATTTTGTGGGCAGGGTAGTTTTTATTGAGTCTTTAGCTTTCCTATTTCCTTATTTAAAGAAATAGTGACAGCTGTCATTTTCTACCTTCAAACAATAACATCAGTGATTTTATAGATAGAAAATCCTTTTCCAGGTGGGCTTGCGTCCATGCTGGCAACCATTTTGTATACATGGCCTCATTTTAAATGGCCAGGACTTTGAATGTGTAAATGGACAGGTTTTCAGGCGATTTGGGTAGGGGCAATTTCCATTCTTGCTTCTCCATTTCCTGTCTAAACAACATCTACCAGGGCCACAGCATGTATAGGCAACATTGAATAAAACTTCTAATGAGAAATTTCTTCCAGATGACCTC
This sequence comes from Bison bison bison, assembly GCF_000754665.1. Taxonomy (NCBI): domain Eukaryota; kingdom Metazoa; phylum Chordata; class Mammalia; order Artiodactyla; family Bovidae; genus Bison; species Bison bison. Next base: position 19,923 of record NW_011472410.1, read on the forward strand.
CCCGAGAGGCTGGACTGTGAAGAAATCTTAAGAAACTGACCCTGATGAAATTGCCTCTGTTGAGAATATTACTCAGTGCAGAAACAGGGAATAGAATTCAGTTATTTTTGGTTCTTGAAAAAATGAATTCTGTTTGGGGTGTGTGTGTGTGTGTGTGTGTGTGTGTAGGTGGCAGAAAACATTAACCCCCGTAGAAGGTCAAGTCTCAGTTGGAAGTGGGAGAACCCTGGAGAAGAGAATGTTAACTATTTTTTATTTGAATCTCCAGCAACTTGGAATCGTTTCTGCTGTCTGCATATCTTTTATAGATTTATCTTTTCCAGGGTTGTCTGTCTTTACATTTAATTTTCTGGAGGCTGGCACTGTGATTATCAAATGACCTCTAACTCAGCATCACCTGTGGATGGATACTAATGAATCCTTTTTTAACCTTCCTAGCACTTTTGGAGAAATCAATCAGTAGAAGACGGGACACTGAAGCAATACAGAAAGCCAAAATCCTTTATTCATCTTGCATGAATGAGAGTGAGTAATAAAGAAAATAAAATAACTTATCACCCTTATTTTCCAGAGCTCTATTAATGTTTAAAGATATTGTTTAAGGAGAAAGAGAACTACTAAGAATTCTACTAAGAATGTTGCTTAAAGAAAGGAGCTCTTTTCCAAGGCTGGGTTTTGACTACCCCTGTCTTAATGGTCTGTTGCTAGCTTGATGGATCAACTAGGAAAATTTTATTCCTATGGATGGCTTAGACTCTTTGGGTATCAGTTAGTCTGTGAGACATGGGTATGGTCAGAAGGGCAAACTGTACTGCATGTGGTAGAGAAAGCTGAATCTGGAGGCTAGATCTGGTTTGAGAAGGAGCCTATGAGGGAGGGCACTTGGGAGTGTTACTGTGTTCTTTGGAACCTCCTGGAGCCTAGAGAAATCCAGATTTCCAGGCAGGCCAGGCTCCTTCTGCTTCTCCATCAGCTTGACAGGCATGTTTGTTGGGGACCTTAGGCCTGTCTCGGCATCTTGGGTCTGATTGGAATGAAAAGAGACACTGGACACTCTACCTGGTCCTCTTTCTCAAGGCTATTGCAGAAAGAGGTGAGTGCCTCTGGGAAATGTATTAACTTGTTTAGGTTTTGGGATGTTGTTTGGTGACCTGGAAGAGGGCAGTAAAAGATAATGAAAGTGTGTGAAGCAATAATTCATTTTTACTGGGGAGTGATTAGTCTTATTGAGCAGTTTCCTTTAGTTAGGGTTGTCCCTCAGTCTTGCAGAGTGTTCTCAGCTTAATTGCTTATTGGCTCTGGTCGATATAGTAAGCACACCTTCCACTGTTGGGAATATCAGGCAGGTTCCCCGTTAGCTCTCCTGGCAAGAACATCAGGCTTAGACAGTCACACTGAAGTGGGAGTCATAGGTAGTTCTATCTCTGTGGTTATGGGCAACACACTGTACCTCTCCCTAAAAAATTAGGTTGGGGCCCTACTGGAATTTTCTCTTGAGAAGATATATGTGCTTCCTAGTTTGGTGATCCAGTTTGCAAATCTAAGTCTCCCTTCCTACTTACTCCCTTTCAGAAGCCATCGAAAAAGCGGATGCCAAGCCACTACTACATATCCTGCGGCACTCACCTTTCCGCTGGCCTGTGCTCGAATCCAATATTGGTCCTGAAGGGGTCTGGTCAGAGAGAAAGTTCAGCCTTCTGCAGACCCTTGCAACGTTTCGTGGCCAATACAGCAATTCTGTGTTCATCCGTTTATATGTGTCCTCTGATGACAAGATGTCCAACGAACACATCTTGAAGGTACAGTGAGGACTCATTCATCATGCTTGTTCAATCCAAGGTTAGCCTTTTGGGTTGCCTTCCCAGGGAAAAAGACTCATACCACCTTAGTGAAATGACAAAGTTGAAAATTCTGCTAAATCTTAAGATCTAGACTATTCTTTGCCTGATTTGCAGATTGTAAATCATGAACAAACTGGTTATGTCAGCCTTTCAAGAAGCCAGTGAGTGGGTTTCAAGTGATCTGTGATCTGGCCATTAAATATCTACCCTGAGCATGTGTGGGACCCCTTAATTCTAGTGGGGAGAGATGGGCTGAGACTTTCTGAACTCTGCTCTTCCCCTCCCCTCATTCCTCTGACAAAGGAGTGAATACATGCTCTGGTTCCTTGTTTTCCTTTCACTAAGATCTTGTGTACATGCCCCAAATTTCATTGGCAAGTTCAGTCTTGAATCTTTTGTCTTTCCTTTCAGAGGATAAGGCAAAACTTGTTCTAAGTGCTTGGTTGCATTTTCTGTTGGGAGAGTAAGCATCTCTTCCATAAAGGAATGGGCCACAAGGACATACCCTGAGGTGTGGAGTATGGCACTGGAAAGTCATGCTGCAAAGTCAGGAAGTCATCAGAAAACTGCCAACAGCAGAAGATTCATCAGTCAGAGAACTTAGCAAGAATGCAAACAGCACTTCTTAAATTGTTTTGTCTTTTGATTCCGTTTTTTGTTTTTTTGCTTCTACAATTCCTTTAGTAATGAAAATTTTGTTGAACCATCAATTTTCTCCCCCATTCTGTTCTTTGTTAAATCAGAAAATATTAATGATATAGCGATACTCTTTATTGGAGTAGAGTTGTTTTACATTGCTGGGTCAGTTTCTGCTGTACAGCAAAGTGAGTCAGTCGTATGTGTGCGTATATCCCGTTTTCTAGATTTCTTCCCATTTAGATCAGCACAGAGCACTGAGTAGAGTTCTCTGTGCTATGCAGTAGGTTCTCATTTGTTCGTGCTTGCTCAGTTGTGTCCGACTCTTTGTAGCCCCGTGGACTGTAATCCAGGTTCCTCTGTCCATGGGAATTCTCAAACAAGAACACTGGAGTAGGTTGCCATTTCCTTCTCCAAGGTTCTCATCGGTTACCTATTTTTTTACATAATAGTGGATGTATGTCAATCCCAATCTCCCAGTTCACCCCACCCTCCCTCCTTTCCCTATTATGTTTGTTCTCTACATCTGTGCCTCTATTTCTGCTTTACAAATAAGATACCATTTTTCTAGATTTCATGTATGTGCTTTAATATATGACATTTGTTTTTCTGACTTCACCCTGTATGACAGTCTAGGTCCATCCACATCTCTGCAAATAGCACTATTTCATTCCTTTTATGGCTGAGTAATATTCCATTGATATATGTACCATAGCTTCTTGATCCATTCCTCTGTTGATGGACATTTAGGTTGCTTCCATGTCCTGGCTGTTGTAAATAGTGCTGAAATGAACACTGGGGTGCATGTGTCTTTTTGAATTATGTTTTTTTTCTGGGTATATGACCAGGAGTAGGATTGCTGGGTCATATGATAGTTCAATTTGGTACATTGATATCTAAATCATATAAATATAAAAATTTTAGGATATATTATTCTCTCCTGATATAAGTTAACTTTAAAAAATCTATATACTGGAGTTTATTTTTTTAGTAATACCAAGGGACTGGCAAACTTTTTTTCTGTAAAGGATCAGATAGGAAATATTTTAGGCTGTGTGGGCTATAATGATCTCTGTTTCAACTGTTCTCCTCTGCTGTTATATGTGGTAAAGCAGCTATAGACAGGATGTACATAAATGAAGATGGCTGTATGGTGGGCTGGCCTGCAGACTGTAGTTTGTCCATCTTTAATTTAGACAATGGCTGCCTCAATAAAAAATCTTTAGTCATTGAAAGAATTCCCATCTCTTCAACAGGCAATTTTAAGCTACAGAGACAGCTGGATTTTTGTGTTGGGTGATGGAACAACAGCAAGGTGCTGAGAATATTCTAATGCTCTCAGCATAAGACATGCTCTTCAGTGCTCTATGATGATGCTGATGGCCCAATTGACCGCTGTCCCATGTTGACAGATTACTCACTTAAAACAAACCAACCAACAAACCATGTTTTAAGACTGTCATTCTTGGTAACTTCCCTGGCAGTCCAGTGGTTAAGACTCCCTGCTCCCAGTGTATGGAGTTTACCTGTTTACCTGGCTAGGAAACTAGGATCTCACATTCCATGTGGCCTAAAAAAACCAGACTTTTGTTTTAATTTCAGAATTATTGTGATATCCTATATTGTGCAAATACATTAAGTGGTGTTTTTTAAAATATGTATTTTATTTTTTTAATTAGAGGATAATTACTT
>NW_011472410.1:24191-24930 GCF_000754665.1 Bison bison bison
CTGTCACAGAGCCCTGGCTTTGGGTTCCCTGTGTTATACACTGAACTTCCACTGGCTGTCTGTTTTACATATGGTGATATATATGTTTCAATGCTATTCTCTCATATCATCCTGCCCTCTCCTTCCCCCACTATGTCCAAAATGTCTGTGTCTCCGAAGCAGCAAGGGAAAAGCAACAAATAACACACAACAGGATTCCCCATAAGGCTAACAGCTGATCTTTCAAGAGAAATCTGCAGGCCAGAAGGAAATGGCAGGATATACTTATAGTGATGAGAGGGAAAAACCTACATACAACCAAGATTACTCTATCCAGCAAGGATATCATTCAGATTTGAGGGAGAAATCAAAAGCTTCATAGACAAACAAAAGCTAAGAGAATTCAGCACTTCCAAAAAGCAAACCCCAAATAATAAAGTAAACAGGATCATACTTATCAATAATTACCCTAAGTGGTGTTTTGAAGTAAGTTAATTTTCAGTTTTGCTGATTGTCCTCTAAAAAAGTTAACAGTTGGTCTTTGATTCAGGTTCCAAATAAGAATCACATGCACATTTAGTTGATATATCTATTTTAATCTACAGCATACTAAATTTGACTGATTTCAGGGTAACCTCATACCTAATGAGAGAAAATTCTTGTTTATAGGAGAATCACAGCTTTAAAAGGCAGGAGAAATAATAGGACTTCAAGATTCATTTCAGTTCAGTTGCTCAGTCATGTCTGACTCTTCGCGATC
>NW_011472410.1:25932-28686 GCF_000754665.1 Bison bison bison
AGCAATCTTGATTCCAGCTTGTGCTTCATCCAGCCCAGTGTTTCTCATGATGTACTCTGCATATAAGTTAAACAAGCAGGGTGACAATATACAGCCTTAAAGTACTCCTTTCCCAATTTGGAACCAGTCTGTTGTCCCATGTCCAGTTCTAACTGTTGCTTCCTGACCTGCATACAGATTTCTCAGCTTTAAAAGGCAGGAGAAATAATAGAACTTAAATATTACCTTTTCAAAAAATCCCTAATGAATAAAAGGATCAAAGCAACTGTCGTCAATGGCTGCTAAAACTATTAGATGAATGGTTGATGGGAAAATTCAGGAGAGAGCAGACTGATATCAGATGAATGCAAATATCAATGGTAGGCCATTGCTAAAAGTGGGACAACCAGATTTTTTTGTGTGCCTCCTGATACTGTGCAGTGGGAAGCATAAGCTATCACCAATGATGCCAAAAGAAAAGAAAAAAAAAAAAGAACTTGGGTCTAATCAAGCCTGTAGTTTGAATACCAGCTTATGGGAAACATGAGTATAGAGGATCACAATAATCAATTTTTAACAGCTTGCCTTGCACACTTATTATTCAGTTAAACTGATCCTAGAGACACTGAACTGTCAATAATATAGCACTTTCCAAATGTAAGGAGGTACTCATGTGCTTACTACTGCTCTCCTCTGCCAAGGTAGCAGCTTCTTTCAAACTGATGTGTTTGAGCATGGCCTGGCATTTGAGTGCAGTGTGTGTTTGCTTTAGGTATATCCCTGTTCATACCGTTTTGTGTGAGGGGCTATTCACACACCTGAATTAACAGGTTAGAGCTACAGTCTTTCTAACCATGACACAGCTGCTAGAAATTCAAGCATATGTCTAGGTATTGGTAGGAACAGCTTTCTTCTGAGATCTGCATAAAGCTCGGTGAACCTGATAACAAAAACTAGTGTATCGATGGCTGCCAATGTTGTAAAATTTGTGAGTGTTGCTTTTGTTAGAAGTAGTTAAATCTCTAAAAAAAAAATCTAACTGAATATTTGGAGCCCATGAAGCACTGTTTAAGTTTTGTGGAACGTAATTTGAAAACGACTACCATAGTGGGAAAAAGAGTAGGCTTTGGTGTTTAAAGAGATTGAGACTTGGCTTTGTGATCTACTCACTGAATGTCTGTGCAGGCTGTTTCGCCTCTCAGTCTCATTTTCCCCAGGTGTAATGAAAGGTTGATTTGAATTTACTTTTCACTGTTGCTGTGAGATTTAAATGGGATGAACTTGCTGACAATTCACAGGACAGATACTGGTGCACAGTAGCACGTGGCAAAAGGTACCTTTCTCTTAAATCATGATCAGGCAGCTTGTCAGAACCATTTGGGGAATGTTTCTCTTCAATTTTTGTGCCAAACATACATCTCAGATCTCAAATTCAGATGCACAAGAAGCAGCCATTTTCGTTAGTCAGTCTCATCTCTGTCGCTGAACTCCCACCCCACCTTCTAGTTGGAAAGTGAGCCAGTCTAGGCCCGTCCTCACTTGGCAGCTGCTTCATTTCTCAGCCTTCCCCTAGGGCAGTGATCCCCAACCCTTTTGGCACCAGGGACCAGTTTCTTGGAGGACCGTTTTCCCATGGACCGGGAGTGGGGGATGATTCAAGTCCATTACATTTATTGTCACTTTATTTCTCTTATGATTACATTAGCTCTACCTCAGACATCAGTCATTAGATCCTGGAGGTTGGGGACCCCTGTCCTAGGGGACTGGAGACCCTCTGATCATCAGTTATCTATTTCTGAAAAGAAACGTACCATCCCAGCCCCTGTGACTCCTTCAGCTGTGCCTCTCTGCTGCTGGGGCCCTGGGCCCCCAACTCCCTCTCAAATCCTGCCATTTTCTAGGGACATTGACCGGTCCCTCTGCTCATAAGAAACTCTTGACTTCTTTGACTGCCTCAAAGGTCGTCTTTCTGCTCTGGGAGAACTCTCTCTTACCCCTAAACTCTTCTCCCTCAATGCATTTAGACTTCCTTTTCCATCACATTCTATTGCTATTTTCCTCGATGTTCTAGGCTTTTCTAATCCCACAAACCCATGGGGATAAGGGAAAAAAAAAAACCTGCCTTGGGAAGGCACATCACTGTGGGCATACTCTTGGGTGGTATCTTTGGGTGAAGAAAAAAGGCACTCTTCCAGTGGGTATTCCCATGCCGAGGACATGTGGTTTGGCAAGCTGGGGCGGCTCAAAGCTACATGATGGTGCTCAAGTTCCCCTGTGGCAGGATGACACAAAATTTGCCACAGACTTAAATGGAAGAAAGGAAAAACAAAAATACACGAGACGGCAGATTAATTCCTCAGAACATATCTTGCTACATGTGTTTGGGTTCATTTTGTGTAAGGAGATAGCAAGAATGAGGATTTAAGGGACAATAAAAGACTTTGGAATATCCGTGGTCCTGAAAGAGTGTTCGGAAAGTCAAGGTTGTGTCAGTATGTGTTACCAGAACAGTGACTTAAAGTGATCATCACCCAGCGGCTGCATTTGTGCAACATTTAGTAAAATCTGTAGGGATGATAAGGACAGACTCTCCTGGAGATAAAGTTTTTCTTCTTTGTCCTATAACTACATCATAATGTGTGAGATGTTTCTTGTATTACTGTTTCGTTTCCTAACCTGTGCGTCATTTCAGACAGAGAGAAAAATTCATATTTCAGTTCAGGGTATCAGATTTCCTAAACATGTGTTTTGTTTTCTACTTGCAATATTAAGATC
>NW_011472410.1:28786-29106 GCF_000754665.1 Bison bison bison
TCACATCCATACATGACCATAGGAAAAACCATAGCCTTGACTAGATGAACCTTTGTTGGCAAAGTAAAGGTACCTTTCTCTTAAATCATGATCAGGCAGCTTGTCAGAACCATTTGGGGAATGTTTCTCTTCAATTTTTGTGCCAAACATACATCTCAGATCTCAAATTCAGATGCACAAGAAGCAGCCATTTTCGTTAGTCAGTCTCATCTCTGTCGCTGAACTCCCACCCCACCTTCTAGTTGGAAAGTGAGCCAGTCTAGGCCCGTCCTCACTTGGCAGCTGCTTCATTTCTCAGCCTTCCCCTAGGGCAGTGATCC
>NW_011472410.1:29206-30212 GCF_000754665.1 Bison bison bison
TCGTCTAAACTTTTACAATAAATGGATTTAACTTCATTTCATCAGAGGGAAGCTTTGGGTTTCTTGATATTGTCTACACAGTTTCCTTTCTTTTGAGACTAAAGCTCAAAAAATTCTCCAAGTGGTTCAACTCTAATTGAAAGCCAAAGCATCTTAATCATAATATCGTGTTTCATGTTCCTGGCTTACTTAATTTTTGGAAGAAAGGGTGGTGTATTGGGAATTGGAATATGATGAAGCTAGGCTGGCTTGTGACTTAGTTGTTTGGGGCCAATTAGAGAAGAAGATTGAACACAATAATTTGAGGTTTTTAGCAATACACCCAGGCAAGGTCGATGTTATGAAAACATCTTTTCCCCCCAATTAGCTTAACTTTTTAAATGTGTGGATAAGATTTAAGGTAGAAAATTTGATGTCGTGTTCAGTTTTATTCAGTCTTTGGGCAGTTGCTTATACTCAAGAAAGAACAGCCAGAAATTTAGAGGAAATTCTGGAACTTTAAAATTTTTATTTATTTAAAATTTTACTTACAGTTAAATTCACTTTTTGTGAAGCACAGGTCTGTAAGGTTTTACAAATGCGTGGAGTCACAGAATCCCCACCATAATCAAAACAGACAATAGTTTGTCCCATCGCTTCCCCCAAATTTACCTTGTGCTGCCCTTTTGTAATCACCCACTCTCCCCATCCCCTCTTCTCCATCCCTGTAGTTTTGCCTTTTTTGGGGATGTGATTAAAATATGCCCATATTGTTGCATGTATCAGTAGTTCATTCCTTTTTATGGGTGAGTGTCACAGTTTATCCATTTGCCAGTTGAAGGACATTTGGGTTGTTTCAGATTTGGGGCAATAATGAATAAAGTTACATGCAGGTTTCTGTGTGAGTATAAGTTTTCATTTATCTTTGGTAAGTGGCTGGGAAGTGATATTGCTGGGTCATATGTACGTTCAGTTTTGTAAGAAGCTATCAGACTGATTTCCAAAGTGACTCTGTCATGTTGCATTC
>NW_011472410.1:30560-31040 GCF_000754665.1 Bison bison bison
AACAGTGTCTTTCACAGAGCAAAAATGTTTAATGATGATGAGGTCCAATTTATTTTTTCTTTTATGTATCTGATTTTGGTGTCATATCTAAGAACTCTTTGTGTAACCCCAGGTCAAAGATTTTCCCATGTGTTTTTTACCGTAGGTTTTATTTGTTGTTGTTATTCAGTCTCTAAGTTGTGTGTGACTCTTTGCGACCCCATGGACTGCGGCACTCCAGGCTTCCCTGTCTTTCACTATCTCCAAGTTTGCTCAAATTCATGTCCATTGAGTCAGTGATGCCATCTAACCATGTCAACCTCTGTACCCCCTTCTCCTTTTGCCTTTCATCTTTTCCAGCATCAGGGTCTTTTCCAATGAGTCATCTCTTTATATCAGGTGGCCAAAGTAATGGAGCTTCAGCTTCAGCATTAGTCCTTCCAGTGAATATTCAGGGTTGATTTCCTTTAGGATTGACTGGTTTGATCTCCTTGCAGTCCA
>NW_011472410.1:31140-31604 GCF_000754665.1 Bison bison bison
TTCCACATCCTCACCAGTACTTGGCATCATCAGTGTTTTGCTTTTTTGGCCATGCCATGAGTCATGGGGAACTTAGTTCTCCAACCAGAGATTGAACCTATACCCCTTGTAGTGGAAGCGAGATGTCTTAACCACTGGACTGCCAGAGAAGTCCCTGACATTATCAGTGTTTTTGTTTTTTGTTTTTGCCATTCTAGTAGATGTATAGTGGTATTTTACTGTGGGTATCATTTACATTTTCTAATGACTAGTGATTTTAAGCATCCTTTCATAAGTTTATTTTCCATTTGAATATTTTCTTGGGTGAAATGTCTGTTCAGATCTTTGTTCCAGTTTTAAATTGGGCAGTTTGTTTTCTTATTGAGTTATGAGAGTTCTTTATATATTCTGGATGCAAGTCCTTTGTCATATATGTGATTTTCAGATATTTTCTCCCTATCTGTAGCTTATATTTTTTATTCTCT
>NW_011472410.1:31704-31850 GCF_000754665.1 Bison bison bison
CAGTCACCAATCCACAGTGATTTTGGAAGTTTTTATTGTTAGGTTTATATGTAGTTTATATGTAGTTCTAGATCCATATTGTATTAATTTTTGTGCAGGTCATGAGGTCTGGTTTGAAATTAATTTTTTTGGCAAATGGATATCTG
>NW_011472410.1:31950-33403 GCF_000754665.1 Bison bison bison
TTTAAACTTTCCAAAGAGGGTTCTAAAGTTTGCAAAGATTTCTCAAAGCAAAATCACCTCTCTGGATTTGTTTCTTCACCCAGTAAAATGGGGGGGGGGATCAGATAATCCTAGTCATTTATCCTAGATAAATCCAAAGTCATTTAGCTTTGACACTATTTAGTATTGTTAGAAACTCAAAAGGTTAGAAACCATGAATCGGAATCAGGGGCAGGTCTCTGATTCTTGATAACTGTCATTGATTGCTGCAGCACCTGTTTGCTTTGAATTGTTTTAGTAATGGTGACACATGCTCAAAATATGGCAGGGATCCTGATCTCATGACTCATTAACATGGTACGGAAGAATTTTCAGTGCGAGTAGAATGCTTTGTTTTTTGTTTCAACAGCTGGACCAAGCGGCGCTCTCCCTAGCCGTGAGGGAAGACTACCTTGATAACAGCACGGAAGCCAAGTCTGTAAGTTTTCCTCATTCAACTCTGCATCTTGTCAGACATTGTGAGGTTCATAAGTTGTTCTAAAATCCCTAACTCTTTACTCGAATGGAGCAGTGTGGGTGTTTGACAACCATTTCCCCAAATGTAGGAAGCAAAGGACTTTTATTTGGGCAGATAAATGGCCCTCCCTGTTTTCTGGAAATCTAGAAATGAAGGCTGAGCACTCCCTGCGCGGTGCCCTCATAGTTGAGCAGGGAAGACAGCACACCAAATGCAGTAACCAAGGAGTGGTCTTGCAGCCAGCCCTCAGAAGTGTGGACAGCTCTCAGTAGATTGCAGAAGCGTGGGAATGGACACCCAGTTGACCAGCAGGTCCCAAATTGTATTGCTTAAGAATCACCTCGGAAGCTTCTATTAAATGTTGATTCTTGGGCCTCAGCCATGGGAAGTTGGATTTAGTAGACTTGAAGTGGGGCCTAGGAATCCGTTTTTTTTAAATTGGTGCCCCAGGTTAACTTAAGGTTAATGAGAACCAGATGGGATCAATCTTCTCAAACTTCTTGCTTTGGCTTGGAAACCTAGTCATTTCCTGGAGATTGGATTAGAGCTGTTTTATTCCTGACACTTTGAATTCATTTTGGAACCTCTGTTGAACTTCCAAGGGAGCCTCAGGCCTGGGGGACCCTTGACCTGGGAGGCTCGGGTTTCTGGCCTGCCCTGAGAATGCAGGGGCTTCAATGGGGGAAGTGCTGGCTCTCACGGAGTCCCTGCTCCTTTGCTGATAGGAAAGCCTGTATCTAGAAGGCTCTGAAGGGCAGGATCCTCAGCGACTTTCTGGCTGAGGACGCTCATCAAAGAAGGTTGGCAAGTTTTCCTTCTTGAAATTGGACAGAACGAACTTTTACCAGTCTGGAGGCACTTCTGTTTCTACTTGGGTCACCACCTAATACGCAGCCATGCTTGAAATGTTGTCCCCACCCTGTAACCAATCAGTCCTGTAGACTCTGCCTTCAAAAT
>NW_011472410.1:33503-38850 GCF_000754665.1 Bison bison bison
CCTCCTCCCCTTCATTCCATTACCTCCTTAGCACCACTTGGCAAGCTCTCAAAGTACATCTCCCAGTGTGCTTTTGCTCACAAGTTAGACTCTGTATTCCTTAGAGGGATTTCAAGACCTCTTTACAACCTAGTCCCAAACCACTTTGCTGTCTCACCTGTCTTTATTCTTCCCCCAACAAAGGCAGCTCGCACATCTCTCAGAAGGACGCCTCTGCTCCTGAATCTGTCCCCTTTAAAAAACTCTCTCCCTGGTTTCTCGAGGCTAGAATTCACTAGTTCTTGAGTTTCCAAGCACTTAGCAGCTTTAGTAAAGACTTTATTTTGGTGTTGCTAGTGTTACAATTAGTAATGACGTGTTTATCTCCTTCCCAGGATCACACACTGGGAACTAGACTTAAGTATTATTTAATTATTCACCTCTACTCCCGCCATGTGCACAGAAGGCCTAGCAAGACATCTTGCATATGTGATGATCGAATAAATATTTTTGGAATTTAACTGGAAATTGCAAAACATTTCTAATTCTGACTATCTGTGAGGCTTATTTACTGATTCAACAAATATTTATTAAGGGCCTGCTATATGCCAAGCACTGTGCAGGTCTCAGAGTCATAAGCATTATAAGAAAAGCTTTGCAGAATCAAGGTGTATATTAGGGAATCTTATTCCCATAGCATAACTATGGAACAGTTTAATAGCTGTTGTGTTGAGTTCTTAAAATGTACCTGAAAGGAGAAGGGACCCACCCTCACCCCTTGACACACACACACAAGATTCCTCAACTCCCACAAAGTAAGGTCTTCCTCTCCAATAGTATGTGAATAGCCTGAAAATGGGTTCTGAACATGCAGCGAGGAACTTCTGCATTTGCTCAATTTCTCTTCATCATTTTCTCATCTTTCCTTTCCTTTCTCCCTGAGCTAGTGAGGAGAACTTGGTAGAAACCCCACAAAATGGAAAAAAACATTCGATTGCTGGTCTTTTGTTTTTAGTGTGGAGACGGGTAAATTGAGCTGGAAGAAAATAAATCACAGTTCCCACTAGTCTTCATGGATCATGCCTCCTGCTTTTAGCAACCAGTTCTTTCCCATGTTTTTTAATATTAAAGCCTCACTTGCCTGGAAAGAGGAGTCTGGACTCATTTGTAGATGTTTCATATATCCTTAGTATTACTGGTTGCCAGAAAACAAGTTCTCTTGATTCTTGGTGGCCGGACATTTCTGTCTGTCATGGAAACAGTACCCAAGTAGCCATCATTCTTCTTTGTCCCAAGGTGGTAGATGAGTGGTTGGTATTGCATAATGCTCATACCATACTTTGAGTACAGAGTGAAAACAATGGGCATTTATTTCCACCTGATGTTCCTGCTCTTCTATGTTCCTCAAACATACTTCCCTAATAGACTCTTGTCATGGTCCCTTGCTTCTTTATCTCTTACAGTATCGGGATGCCCTTTACAAATTCATGGTGGATACTGCTGTGCTTTTGGGAGCTAATAGCTCCCGAGCAGAGCATGACATGAAGTCGGTGCTTAGGTTGGAAATAAAGATAGCTGAGGTAAGTCTTCATCTAAAATCTTTTTCTTTTCCATCTCCTTATTTTAAAGGTGATGTATCTTGCATGAGAATATATATAAAAAGTCATTTTGTGGCATTGTCCTTTGGGTCCAAGATAGAACTCATAGCACCCCTCTCTGGGAAGTAGCAGGAAGAAAAACCATAACAGATAGAAGAACTCTTCTTCTGCCCCTGCTTGAAGCCCAGTCAGCGTCCACATTCTCGTCAGTGGTGGACAAAGAACAGCAGCAGGGAGAGGCTCTCTCTGTTTTCCCAGGGAAATGCCTATTTGGCCTCAACTGAGGAATATGATACATTTGATAAATCTGTATGAATTTGGCTTAAGTGGAAGATTATTTTTTAATCTAGTTTACTCTTTATACCATTCCGATGCAGAATTAGTCTCATCTAAGATTGAGGCTTTGGGAAGTCTAGTCACATAATTTGATGTAGAGAGTGTATAGGGCAGGCTGGTAAGCATGAATTAGTTCTTATACCCAGCCCTGGTTTTCCTTCTTTTCTTGCCCCACTTTCATGAATGTCATTGTGTCATATGTTGTGTTCTGTGTAAATCACCTTTTAAATTATTTCAGTCTCATGGTGGAGACAAAAAGACCTAAGAACAAACTTGAGAGAGACTAATGAGAAATCCTAAATGGTTAGCTTTGTTCAAAGAATAACTTTTCTAGAAGAACCAAAGTATAAAATCTTTATACGTCCTCAGGACTGGATGGAACAGATATGATGAAATCTTCTTGGGGAGATACACTGTAGTGAAAAAAAAACGATACTTTTATCAAGAAGTGGTGGTATATTTGTTGGTAGTCTTTTATAATAGAAGTTGGTAAAAATCTTGAAGTGCTTAGGAGTCCAAGCGCTGTTTGGTTTTGTGTTTGGCGAGGTGTCGTGGGGTGGCAAGGTGGGAGCAGGCTGATGGATAGGGTCTGGAGGAGTCGGCCTCTTGGCTGGCGTGGTGTACGTGTGTGTCTTTCTCCAGACCCCCTAGTCACAGCACATACAGTTCCTTCCTGTGTGTCACCTTTGAAGACGGCAAAGGCTGCTGCAGATGTTCTGGAGTCAAAGACTGGGCCTCTCTGCCGTGTCTAGAGGCCATCTGGATTCCCTTCCCAGGCAAATCGGAGACCCAGAGACCTCATTTGGACTGAAGCTCCAATACAGCGGGAAAGGCCTTGCCCTGAGCCAGGGATCTGAACCAAAAAGGGAACTCAAAACAGCTGGGCCGAGGCATGACCGGGAATGGTCAAGAGGCTAAATGAAGTGATAAATCCATGGGGTGGAGGAAGGAGCTGGCAGAGAGCTGAAAACAGCTCTAAGGCCAAAGGGCTCCAACCTGGGCCTATGAGTCTGGGTGGACTGAGGAAGAGTGTGGACATTCTCTGAAGCAGTGATTGAAATGGAGGCAGGAGGTTGCCTGTGAGCTACAGGAAGTCTTTCCATGGATGGTGAGAAGGGAGAAGCTGAGGGCACTGAAGGGAAGAGGAGGCAGATGTCTGCCACTCAGCCTTCTGTGATTGTATCTTGACAAATCCATGGTGCTTGGGTTTTTTGCCAGCTGATAATGCTCATCTCTGTTTCTTACATCCCAGGTCACTGGGGACCTTCAGAATTAGTGCAGCATATCATCCCAGGCAGACTTCTAAAGCTGGGGAGACAGGACAACTTCGCCAAGCCCCCCAGAAATCCTTGTAAACACAGCCATGGAAGTGTGCATTCAGCTAATCCCAACTAGAGAGATATGTGCCTAAGGGGAGGTCTTGTTGATGGCATGGCCCTTGGGATTGGAGCCAAGTGGAGTTTAATTGGAAAGACTTGCAACAGAAAATGAATCACAAGCAAAGTCTTGACTTATGGTTCAAACCATGGGGGTAGTGATGGTGGACAGGAGTGCAAGGGTAGGGGAGTCCTGTGTGAGTTGGAAGGTGGAAAGTTTAATGCAGGGGAATCAGATTATGGAGGGCCTTAGGAAAAATCATGATGTGTTGAGCGGTATGAGGAGCTACTGCCTGTCTGCAGAAGTGATTAAGATGGCCCTTGAGGAAGATGATTGTTGCTGCTCTTCTCAGATTAGATATGGCAGAGCCTAGAAGCTTCGATTTGATGATGCCAAAATTGCCAGGAGCACAAGTGTTGGGAATGGAAGGAGTGTGAAGG
The DNA here is from genome assembly GCF_000754665.1 of Bison bison bison. Lineage (NCBI taxonomy): Eukaryota > Metazoa > Chordata > Mammalia > Artiodactyla > Bovidae > Bison > Bison bison. The sequence continues at coordinate 37,234 of NW_011472410.1, forward strand.
GTCAGGGCTGGAGAAGCAGATGTGGAACTATGTCTGGGTGGTAACTGAACCCATACCTTTAGCAGTGGGGCCAGGGAAATTTCCGGGCCAGAGAAACCGGAGAGGAGAAGGGAAGTGAGGCATGAAACTGTTGACAGAACGATCACTGGTGGCAGTGCTGTTCAGATAGTCTAGTGCACTTAGAATGTTCCCTTGGGAATGAAGGGGTGGTCTGTAGTTTATGAACTGTAGAGGCTGTTACCTGGATGCTACAGGTGGACAGTGGATGTTTGTCTCAAATCGCCCAATCTTAGCATGGCTATCTACCCCAAGCCAGTGATAGATTTTGTCCATCCACATGAAAGGTTAGGGAGGGATTTGAGTAGTTATTTTTGTACCAAGTCCAATGTTTCACACTGAACAGGAAAGGAAAGTTTCTTTTTATTTTCTTAATCCTGCGTAAAGTGATTTTTTCCCCCCTCCTTTCTCCCAGGTTCGGCACCACACCAAAATCTTGAAAAAGTTTATGATACTATACAGATGTTTTGGCACATGTAGGAAGTAGCTATGCTGTTAGAAATGGTTTGTTTGAAAAAAGTAACCAAAGTTTCTTTCCACCAGATAATGATTCCGCATGAAAACCGAACCAGTGAAGCCATGTACAACAAAATGAACATCTCCCAGCTGAGTGCTATGATTCCCCAGGTTAGTGAAAGCAGCCCAGGAAATTGTATCTCAACTGGTCATTTGACAAGTAATTCTGTTTCACCTGTGTGTAAAATTTTACCTCATAAAAGCTACCATTGGTCTTCTTGCTCATCGCCATCTCTGTCAGTCATCACATAAAATATCCCTTGTCTATGCATTGGGATGCTGTCTGCTCTATGGAACAGAAAACTTTTCTAAGAGTGGCCTAAAAACTTAAAGCCTATTTCCTTATATAGACAAAAGTCTAGACATAGGTTGCTGTTGGTGTCGGTTTAGCTGTTGCACAACGTTGTCAAAGATCCAAGTTCTTTCTTTCCACTCCACTCTTTTTAGCATGTCGGCTTTTTGACTGCATATTTGACGACTCAGGGTTGTAAGGTGGCCGCCATAGCTGCATATGTCACATCTGTCCTCAGAGCAGGAAGAAGGGGCAAGCCCCAGTATGGGCCATGTTTAACTCTTCTACCAGGAAAAACCAAAGCCTTTCCACGTGTCATCCCTTTATTTCTTACTGAGTAAAACTGGGGCATGTGGGATATACCTCCTTACAGGGTAGGCTGGGCAAGTGAGTGACTGGCTTTCCATTTCACTAGTGGAGGCAGGCAGGGGAGCAAAGAAAAGGTAAAGCCTGGAAAGGACTTTCCAGGTAGCCAGGTCAAAACGCTAAGACAGTGATGCTACGAAGGGGAGACACGTGTTACTCTGTGTTGTTTGTTTCTCTCGGTGTAAGAAAGGCTGTGCCAGAGGGAGAACCAGAAATGTCTTGGGGCATCTGTGTCTATGGGGACAGGAGAGTGAATGAGCGCGGAATGGGGCCGAGTGCAGGGAGAAGGGAGGTGAGTGCTACTGCAAGAGGGATGGAGAGAGAGAGAGAGAGCAGGAGAGAAGGTGGGAGGAGGAGATGGGAGGATGAGAGTGCAGGTACGTGAG
>NW_011472410.1:38950-39273 GCF_000754665.1 Bison bison bison
TGGTCCGAGTCCCTCAATACTTTAAGGATTTGTTTAGGATATTAGGCTCTGAGAGGAAGAAGTAAGAGCTTTCTTGTGCATTTTACTGTGACTTTTATTTTTCCTTTGAAATTACAAGGTCTTCCCCCACGTGTCCTTTGAAAACTGTTTTAAAAGAAAGTTATATCAAAAAAGTCTTGGGGAAAGTTGTGGTGTCTTTTGTGACAAACGAGCTGAGACCATCCTCTGGTGTAGTTTATTTACTACAATGACAACAAATATACAATATTTTTGCCCCTTATTTCTGATCTTTCTGCATATTCCCTCTGAAAGCCTAAATTGTT
>NW_011472410.1:39604-39797 GCF_000754665.1 Bison bison bison
CCAGCAGAGGTTCTCTCACTGTGTTTTTTTTTGTCTTTGTCTCCTCAGTTTGACTGGCTGAGCTACATCAAGAAGGTCATCGATGTCAGACTCTACCCTGAACTGAAAGACATTGGCCCCTCAGAGAACGTGGTGGTCCGAGTCCCTCAATACTTTAAGGATTTGTTTAGGATATTAGGCTCTGAGAGGAAGA
>NW_011472410.1:39897-40455 GCF_000754665.1 Bison bison bison
GTCAGGAACTCTCAGGTTTTTCTTTTTTTAAACAATATTTTAGAATTTGTTGCTTTGTTCCTTTGGCACTACAAAGCAAGGGAATTCTAAAAATGTTCTGGAAAGATAACTTTTTAATTGACATATAGTTGATTTACATTGATATGTTAATTGCTGCTGTACAGCAAAGTGATTGAGTTCTATGTATACATTTTGTAATATTCTTTTTCATTATTGTTCATCATAGGATATTAACTATACTTCTCTGTTCTATGCAGTAGGACCTTGTTGTTTCTCCATTCCATATGTAAAAGCTTACATCTGCTAACTGCAGCCTCCGACTCCATCTCTCCTCCAACCCCTTCCCCCTTGGCAACCATTCGTCTGTTCTCTATGTCCATGATTCTATTTTTTATTTCATAGATAGTTTCTTTTGTGTCATATTTTAGATCAGGAAAGAGAATTTTTCATCCTCATGAAGCCATTCAGATTTGACTACAGAAAATGAAGCATAGGAAGGTCAAATAGTTCACAATCACAGTTTAATAGGCTAATTGCTGGACCATGATTAAAAATCAT
>NW_011472410.1:40555-43291 GCF_000754665.1 Bison bison bison
TGTGTCAGGTCTTAGTTGCAGCATGTGGGATCTAGTTTCCTGACCAGAGATCAAACCCAGACCCCCAGCTTTTCAGAGCATGGCGTTTTAGCCACTGGACCACCAGGGAAGTCCCCCAAATCATACTTACTTATTTGGACTTAGACAAGGTTATGTTGCCAGGAATTATGTGAAAAAAAAGAGGCACCTGGAGAAGTCTTGGGAATAAAATTTAGCATCCATCCCCACCTATGAAAACATTTAGACACTTTTGAAGAACTCTTCTTTTTAAGATGCTATTTTCTTAAAATAAAAACAATGTGTTGTTCATTGAAGAAAGCATACAGAAAAGTAAGCATACAGAAAAGGGAGAGTAGAAATAATAAATTCATTTCAGATTCTGTGTGGGGTGAAACCTTGATATTCCAAGTGTGATCTGTGGATCAGTAATGCCAACAGCATCACCTTGGGCCTCTGGTAAAAATGCAGATTCCAGCAGTCCTCCTCTATAGATCTGGAGCGAGGCCTAGAAATCTGTATTTTAACAAGCACCCCAGGAATCTTATGATTAGTTTTTTGGGGGGGATTCACTGCTTTAGAAACTTTTTCATGTGTACTTCCTAGCTCTGAAATTTTGTAAAATATGACCCCAATGATTTTGTACTCCTATGCCACTGAGTTACTTAACACTTCTTAAATTGTGGTGGTAATTTCTGTTGAAAGATGGAGTTTCCATGCTATGTACACATTCTCCAGAACTTAGTGAGTTGGTTTCTTCCAGTGTCTGTGTTATCTTCAGTTGTAAATTAGTAGGTAATTTTTGAAACTGTACTAATTTTATTTCCACAAAAGCCTAATTGACAACCAGGGAGTAATAGATTGGGCCTTGGTTTACTGTATTAGATAATCTCTGTGGTGGTGATTACACTTTAGAACCGCAGGATCTGTCATGACAAAAAGGGCCAAGAAAGACCATGACTGAAGGGAGATTTTAATCTGGTTCTTATTAAAATGATAACTTAGATGTAAGCATAGTGAACTACAGTGGAAGAAATGTAAATAGAAAAACTAACTGCAGACATTATGTCCGTAACATAAGATGATCTGCAGATATTTTGAACCTTCCAACTCTCTGTCACATAGTTTACTCTTTAGCAACTGATTCATCAGAAACAACTTGTATTGTGTGTATGTTGGGATTTCAAAACACTGTATGCTTCTTGAAAATTTTGATAACACGTTATTTGCGGAGCACAGTAAGTTTTTTTAAAGACCACTTTTATTTATTTTTAAACTCCTTTATTTATCTATTATTTATTTATTTTTGACTGCATTAGGTTCTTCGTTGTTCACTGAACCACCAGGGAAATCCCCACAGTAAGTTTTTTAGACTGCTAATCATTTGCTTGGAGGAAAGCTCCAAGCAGATCCTCTCCTTGGGTTGTAGCACAAGAGTGGTCAAGGAAATGTGCCCTCGGGTTCCCATAGTTACTTTATTAGTCAGGACATACCAGTCACTGTAATAAGCACCCCTACACTTACTGGTTTGTACCATGACGATTGTACCCTATGCTCCTGGAATGTCCAGCATGGCTGTCCCTGTAAGGCAGCTTTCCTCCAAGCAGGGACTCAGGAACTTAGACTCCTTCCATCTTGTGGTTCTGCCTTCATCTGGCCTTTTGGAATCTTCTCCATTCAGCTGATGGATGGGGAAAGAGAGTAGAGGATTGCATAGGAGGTTTTATGGGAAGGCCTTGAAATGATATGTGTCCATTCCGTTGACCAGAACTCAGTCACATGACCAATTTAACTGCAAGAGAAGATGAGAAATAGAGTCTAGCTTTGTGCCCAAGACCGAAATATCAAAGAAATTATCTAATTTTTTGGTTTGCTCCTCTCCCTCACCCCCATGAAACAGTGAACATTTGATGGTGGACACTCCTGTAATTGTTTTTATAACATCATGGCCTAGTATGGTACTTCTCACATGGAAGATTCTTCCTAAAAATTTCTAGAAGTTAACCAGATGGCCCCATGACCACTATCTGGGAGGTGACACAGAAGCAGGACTCCAAAGGATAAGGAGGAGTTTTTCAGGTAGGGGATAGTGGAAAAGGAGGGTATCCTCAATGTTGAGCATGTTGGGTGATGGGACTAACATTAACCTGGATGTTGCCTTTGAGGGGTTTCTGGACCTTCCTAGCAGTCCAGTGGTTAAGACTCTGCTCTTCCACTGCAGAAGGCATGGGCATGATCCTGGGTCAGGGGACTAAGGTTCCACATGCTGTGCAGCATGGCCAAAAAGAGAGAGAGAAAGAAAAAAGTGGCAACAATTTCTGGTTTAGTAGATCTTGGGGGAGGCCAAGGAATTCTCAGGTGATGCTGATGCTGTATAGCTCTGGGCAGCCTCTAGGGTTTAGGAAGATCTCTTCAGCTTTGAGAACTTTTGAGAGGTACCTGTTTGGCTTACCTCAGGTGGTTTGGCTCAGAGAAGCAAATGCAAGCCATAGAATCTGAAGATCCAAATGTTAGTCCTAGATTTGACACATGCTTAGAAGTACTTTGACCTTGGATCTTTGTTTTATTTATTTGAAAATTGGAATAATAATAATAATAACCACCCCATAGCATTGTCATGAGGCTCAGAGAAGATCTTTATGATCTTTTTTTTTTTATGATCTCTTAAATGCAATACAGTACAAATATAAGCTGTCACTAATTGACAACAAGTGTCAGAAAAATCTTCTTAAAAAAAAA
>NW_011472410.1:43391-47306 GCF_000754665.1 Bison bison bison
TGCTTTGTGGTGGATTCTCTCTCTCTTGAGCCTCTGTTTTCCTCTACTTTATTGATTGCCATTTGGGGGAAATTACCATACTGCTGAAAATGCTTTTTGAAAAGAGAAAGATGTGTTATTTTTAAGGACTATTGCTGAATCTTCTTTTTGTTTGGTTTTTTGAGCATTAAGTGGCAGTCATTCAGTCATTCCGGTCAGATCTGTTCCTGGCGTGTAATATTAGCACTCCAGAGCTGTGCTCCCCACTGTTCTGTCAGTTTATTTATAATGATGGAGCAGCTCATCAGTGCCATTGTCTCCCTGTGCGAGCTTCCCTGCTTCTGGCTTCTACCTGTCAGAGGTCCTGTGCTGTGGTCTTATAATGCCTTGCCTGTGGAGCCCTCACACACTGTTCTTTCTTCATACCCACAGATTTTTGGAAAGTGCCTTTGTTGGAGGGTTTTGACTGGCCAGGAAATCTTGGTGGAACAAGAGGGGTTAATCTGTCCATGTGTGGCATGGGGAAAAGCAGAGGCTTTCGAGTCAGACATATCTTAGGCTTGTCTAGCCTTCTTTGCATTCCTCGTGGCATCTGGGAGGATACTTGGCCAACAGTGAGCTCTTGGTGTCTTGCTCAGGATTAGGGATGTGAACTCAAAAGATCCAAAGGAATGACCTGAAACTACATGCTTATTACACCTGTTCTCCAACTTGGTTACACCCTGGACTTAGCTGGGGCAATTTAAAAATAATATTTGTGCTGGGTCTCATCCTAGAGACACTGATTGAATTGGTCTGGAGTGGCCTGGGCATCTGGTGATTGTAAGTTGGGGACCGACTGAGTATGTGATCCTGAGGCGTTACTTAATGGTTCTAGGCCTCAAGTTTCCTGTCATGTAAAATGCATACGAGGACATCTCTCCTGTAGCGGTGCTGTGGGAGTTAGAGGTAATACGAGATGCCTTAGCAGTGTGATTTCAAGGGAGCTGGAAAGGCAGAAAAATCTAAGACCCCAACATAGTTGCATCATGCTGTGTCTTTTACTGCCACCATCAGGCCCCATCCTAACACCATCATTCCCCAGTTAATCTGGTGCATCACAACCACCTTGAGGGAATAGCTTTTGAATTCATGTAAGCATATCTGCTGGCCATGGATCTCCTTTGAATCTGTACGTAGGGATCCAGCACAGCTCTCACACCCTGGAAGCAGTGTTTTAAGGTTGAAGAGCCTACAGACCTTTCATTAGGGTTGGTCTCTGCCCCTTTAACATTCTAGATATTGGACCCTAGTTGCTGCCTGCATCTTCCCGGCTGTAGCTGGCCTTTCTGCCCAGCTCTGTGAGTGATGAACTTCCTCACCATCCCTGCTCACACACAAGCTATTCCTCCATTATTTAGCTTCAGAGAGGCTAAATTCTTGCTCCAGAGTTTATATTCCCACTCCACACCCTGAAGCCTTCATGGCCCAGGGCCCATCCCTCTCCTGACTCCTACTCTCATCCCTCAGTTTGAGGCAGGCACTCTTCCAGCCAACTCTCTGGCATGCAGTTGTGGGTGCTAGGGTCTGTCACATCATTGCTATGTGCTTGCCTGTTTCCCCTGCTCAGCTGAAAGCTCCGGGAGATCAGGGCCTATAGCTTCCTCACCTTTCCGTCTGCCAGCACCTAGAACTATTTGTATGTATCAGGTGTTCAGGAGGTGCTGAATGAGCGAATGAGGGAAGGATCCCTTGTGTACTTACCATGTATCCCATTCAATGGAAAAACCCATTTCTATGAACAAGCTGAAATCTGAAGTCCCATATCCCCCAGCTAGACTTTTACGTTCTCTGAATGTAGGTGTGAATTCCTATTTATTTGCATTCCTCGTGGCATCTGGGAGGATACTTGGCCAACAATATGTGCTCAGTGAGCACTTGTCTTGCTCAGGATTGGGGATGTGAACTCAAAAGATTCAAAGAAATGACCTGAAACTACATGCTTATTATAGTGCCTCAGAAGAGCAAAGACAAGGGCTAGACTTTGCTGATGAGAGTGGTGGTCTCTGAGGGGAAGTGTGCATACTTAAACAAAATCCACGGGGTCTGAGAAGAAATATTTTTTAAATTGTTAGAAAAAAGTTTATTTATTTGGTTCTGCTGGATCTTCATGGCTGCACAGGCTTTTCTCTAGTTGCAGCAAGTGAAGGCTACTCTTTAGCTGTGGTACACAGGCTTTTCTTTGTGGTGACTTCTCTTATTATGGAGCATAGTCTCTAGGGCACACGGGCATCAGTCGCTGCGGCCCACAGGCTCAGTAGTTGTGGCTCCTGGGCTCTAGAGCATAGGCTCAATACTTGTGGTGCACAGGCGTGGTTGCCCCACGGCATGTGAGATCTTCCCAGATCAGGGATCAAACCTGTGTCTCATGCATTGGCAGGCAGATGCTTTACCACTGAGCCACCAGGGAACCCCAAGGAGAAAATTTTAGAACCTCTATGTATCATTCTTTCTACTGAAAGAATAGCTAGGCTCTATTAGTTTTGCTGTATAGATAGCCATGAACCCTTCATTTGATCTATATACTATATATGAGAGTGGGCAGTGTTACCTTCACTGATTAGTTTTTATTCCATATATTGAAAATAATCTCAAGTCACTTACATATACCTATATATTTATGAATTTTACTATTGGTTCAATCCTCACAAAATGAGCAAATGATTGAAAAAATTCTTGTAGAGAAACAGGAGTTGAAACTATTATTAATAGTATAAGCACAAAGTGAATGGGAAGAAAATGTCAGAAGTGGCCCTTCTCCCACTCTAGTTATGCCATCTTGGTTGGCCAGATGACAAGATAAAAACAGTGGTATTCTAACCAGATCTGGGAAGGATATGGTTGCAATATTTTGAAATAGTCAAGATGACTATATGGGATGTTGATTTACATTGACTGTTGTTGTATTAACCTAATCCTATATGGATAATGTGTATTGAAGAATTAACTAAAAGTGTTTGAAGGATTAATTAAGGACTTTGGAAAACATCTTTATTTCATTTTATCTTTCAAAATTTCTATTTCTAAATTTGCTAAAGACATTCCTGATATGTTAGCCCATTAGTATATCTCTATATAAATTAAAATAGCTATACATATGTTGGGTGTATACACTGAAATAGATTTAGTTGCTAAGAGTGAATGTCCACTGAGTTAGGATGCCATGCAAATGAGAGTGTGGGTTATTCTTGATTGGCCAGTTACCATCATCGTGTCACACTGCTCTCACATGGCTGGCTGACCCCAAGAGCCATCTCAAGAATGTGTGTTATTAGTCGCCATGGTAATGGCACAGCTGGGAGGGGATGGGTCATTAAAAATTCATCATCACTATTGAGTTGGAAATTAACTCAGATCACACATACTTTTGAGGTCAAGGTGCCTTTTGCTTATAGAAAAAGGAAGAAATTAAGAAAATGTAATGGATTTTTAAAAATATGTGTTGTGGATATTATGAGTGTATGGGGTTGTTTATGTGTTTGGAAGTGAACAACAATAAGAAAACCTGAAATTTACTCTGTCAAACATTTTGTTAGTTATTTTAACTTCACAATAACCCTGTAAGGTAGAGGTCATCCTCATTATATGATGAAGAAAGATGAAATCAATGAACTTAAGTGACTTGCCCAAACTCCCACATCTAGTAGGTATCGAACAAGGGTGCATATCTAGGTAACTGGCATTAGCTGGTATATTGCATTTTGTTTCCAAAAGGTAAGAATCCATCTACATTTTGTCAAGTCACCTAATAATTGGAAGGTATCAACAATTTCTAGGCATGAAAGCATGGATAACAGTGGACTCCATGTTGTGAGTGGGAAAGCAAAATGTTCATGCTGAGACCTGGGGCTGGAATTTTTGTATCATCTGTCTGCATTAGGTGGTGAAAAGCAAGCC
>NW_011472411.1:0-1467 GCF_000754665.1 Bison bison bison
CAGCATATGACAATGCCACAAAAAGGCATCTCTATGCAAATCGGAACAAGAGTCCTCACCATGAACCAGCTCAGATGGTACCTTGACCTTGGATTTCCCAACATCCAGAATTGTGAGATATATAAGTATCTGTTGTTTAAACCACCCAATCCATAGTGTTTTTTATGGTAACTCAAATTAAGACATAGCTTTAAAAAATGGGGGGAAGCTTTAGCTTAAATGTTTCCTTTCTTTACAACTGAAGTGATGAGAATTCCATGATAAAATGATGGACAGAGTGACCAAGTTCCTTGACTGATCTCTATCTGCACCTAAGAATGAGAATATTGACCCCTCACTTCTGTCTAGTAATCCTATCAAGAAGGACAGTATAAGAAAGGTCTCCAAGCTTCCAGGAAATGAGAGATTAAATCAATTTAAGACATTTAACATGTAACACAATTTGTCCCCATTCTCATTTCCTAGTAAGCATGAAAGATAAATTGGTGAGAACATTTGCACAGATGTTTAACATGCTGGAGTAGATCTTGCTCTAGTGTAGCATGGGCCAAAGTACACTGCAGAAAATATTGAAATGAAAAGTTTTACACATCAAAACTTTTGTCAGTGTCAAACTAGGGGCCAGCAGCAATTGACACACTATCCTTAATAAAGTAAAACTTGGCACAGTCCCTTAAAGTTCATTATTAAAGAATCATGTTACCTAATGTTTTAATGCAGAAAAAAAAAATCTTAAAATGTATTCATCCAGTCTATATGCAAATGGAAACAATGATAGCTATCTCAGTAAAAGCCTCTAATATTCCTTTATTAAAAGCTCAACATTCCATTCCATGAGTAAAACACCCAACAAACTAGGATTGGAAGGAAACTTTCAGACTGATAAAGAGAATCTAAGAAAAATCTGAAGGTAACATCATACTTAATGTGGGGGGGGGGGAAGTGGGGGCTTTCCCTCTAAATCAGGAACAAGAAAAGTTCCACTCTTGCCACACCTGTTCAACACTGTAATGGAGGTTCTGGACAGGGAAATTTACCAATTGAAAGAAATAAAAGACATACACAGACTGGAAAGGAACGAGTAAAATTATCTCTATTCTCAGATTTCATAATCTTAAATACAGAAAATCCTAAGGAATCTATTGAGAAAATGATTAGAACAAATAAACAAGGTCAGTAAGATTTCAAGAAACAAGATCAATATACAAAAATCACTTGCAATAAACAATCTGAAAATGAAAACAAGAAAACACTTCCATTACCAATAAGCATCAAAAAGAATAAGATACTTAACTATAAAACGTTCTTAAAATAAAGATCTAAATAAGTTGAAAAACACCCAATATTCATGAATCAGAAGACATGACACTGCTAAGATGACAATACTCCCAAAACTTATCTACGGATTCAGTACAGTTCCTATCAGAATCCCAGCTTACTTCTTTGTAGAAATTTACAAGTTGATTC
>NW_011472412.1:0-588 GCF_000754665.1 Bison bison bison
GAGTAGCGTGGTTTATGCGGTAGACCAAAAAAACTTCAAGACAAGAAGTTTGCACAACTTACGTAAGCCGCAGGCGCCCTCTCGAATAGCGGAAGGCGCCTCACCCCAGACACCTTCTATAGTGGGTCTTAGCAGCCCAGGCATAATTAGTAAGCGTGGTGGGTTCCACACTCCAGATGGAGACTCAGCTGGAAGTTAAAGGGAAGAATGACAGGAACTTTATGAATTGGAGCTGTAAGTTCACTGCTTGACAGAGAGAGCGAAATGGTGGTGGGGGACAGCCCACAGTAAAAGCAGAGGTGAGAGCACAAAGCAAGAAAGTAGGCAGACTCTGGTTTTCTTGGGGGGTAGATGCTCGAGAATATCCGGGTGGAATCCTGAGGCTCGATCCCACAATTGCGTATGCCGAGCCTCCTTCCTCATGATCTTTCACCAGAGTGGAATGCCTCACCGGCTCCAGGCACATGATCAGTACATGCTCAGTCAAGATATCTGTGCATGATCGGCCACGTGATCACTGACTGTAGAGTCACGTGATTAGGGCCTCTCAGTCACGAGATCACCGTATGATAAACACGTGATCAGTGA
>NW_011472413.1:0-600 GCF_000754665.1 Bison bison bison
CCCTTCTGTACCTACACCCTGTCTTCTTCAGAGTGTGGGAGGACACCTGCTGACCAATAGTCTCCACCAGGGATCAGGGCAGCTCTCGAGTTGGGTGTGAAAAGGATCGGTATTCATTCTGGCTGTATTTAGCAGCCCAGTTGGCTCCATGGGTCTCCTGAGGTCGTGTCAGCCTCCTGAGTGTGGGAGGAAACAGGCACAACCTTAGAAGGAGGCAAACATCACATGCCCACAGGTGGCAGGAGAGCCAGTAAAGGCCAGGGACCCCTGGGATTTCTGAGGGGCCCACAGCAGGGCAGCGCCTAAGCCAGACCTGCAGTTGCCACACACAGGGTCCCCTTCCCTCTGGCAGAGGGGGCCCCGCAGCAATGGGGGGGACCTCAGGGCTTGGTGTGGAGAACACGTGGAGCACACGCGTGTGGCCACCAGGGGCATCACCAGCTCCTATGTCCCCTGCACACGTGGTTTACAGAAGCTGTCGTTATTCAGAAGTTGGGGTGCTGGGGTGAGGTCGGGTAGGGGAATAGTCCTGTAGCTCCTTTCTTGGGCTAGAAGGAATCCTGTACAAGGGAGCTGGTCCCCCTCCCCAGAGGGGGTGAT
>NW_011472414.1:0-1486 GCF_000754665.1 Bison bison bison
ATATATATATAGCATTAAAAAATAAGCCTACAGAGTCAGAGAAAATCCAATCAAGCAAACCAGTCAGGATAATATAATTGTAATCATTGTATTATTTAAAACTTAAATTTATTTAGCACCTGGTATATTTGAGTCAGCACAAATAAAGCAAGATGGGGATGAAGTAGTTAATAAGAATTTACTTTATAATAACCATTTCAAATGTGTGGTTTAAATGCTTTTCCCATGAATGTAAATAATAGGAAAGTTATTAGGAACAAGATGATATACATGGTATCACCCGGGGAGCCAAATTAGAACACCATTTTCTAAAATTCTAGTGCAAGGGAAAAAGAAAAATGAAATAATATCCACATGAGCTAAACTGCACACACACACACACTTTCCACAAAAAAATGAAAGCAAACAAGCAAAATTAGACATTGTTTCGAGTCCACTAGACAACAATGTTACACTGTAACAGATGCCAGAGATATTGAAATGAATAAGGCAAGCACAATCCTGTACAAAAAGGTATTCCATCTGGAAGAAAAACATGATAAGCATAATAAAAAGAGAAATGCATAGAGACATGGAGCAACTAAACAAGTAAAGGAGCCTGATCTGGAGCAGCAGTGTTTAGATGAGACACAAAAGACAAATAGGAGTCAGATAAGGCTTCCATCCATGTGAAAGATAGGAAAGAGAAAATGCAGCATCGTCAAGTTACTAAATCAGGACAGAGCATAATCTTCAGAAACCAAATGAGGCTTCATATTGCTGAAGTGAAAACAGCTTGTGGGATCGTGCCCACAGATGAGACCAGGCATAAACAAACATACAAAATCAGGCAGGGTAATTAATTACAAACTGTAGTAAAGAGCCTCAACACTATCCTAAGTATCACATGAAGCAAAATACATTTATGTAGTAGAAGTCAGGGATCTATTTTGAATTTTAAAATGATATCCCTCTAGGTACAGTCTAAAACTGTTTGACTTTGGTTAATAATTTAGTTGAGAGACCAGGAAAAAACCTTACTTCAGTAGTCTAGGTTAAAAAAAAAAAAAAATGGTTTTGACATTGACTAAGAGAATGAGAGAAAGGAATAAGATATTATTGGGGTTGAATTTATTGAGTTTATAGACTGATTAACTACCTAGATTTAGAAAGAATTAGATTTTGAAAAATGTAGCTGCTTTTTCTTCTTCTTCTTCTTCTTGGTATAAAGGTGGCTAGTGGTGCTTGCACTGAGATAGGAAAAACTAATAAAATGAGCAAATTTGGGGAATATATGTTTATATCATCTATGAATTTGGTAAATATGAGGTGTTCAACAGCAATCCAAGTTGAGATATCTGGGGTAAAGTCAAATATGTACATCTGAGGGTGAAAGGGTGGCCCAGACCCGGGATCACAGGAGTCAATAGTCACCTAAAGATGACATATGAAGTGAAAAAATATACACATAAGAGATTCCTGAAGAACTCAAAAAAATAATGGCTGT
>NW_011472415.1:0-1423 GCF_000754665.1 Bison bison bison
GGATTGAACCTGGGTCTCCTGCATTATAGGCAGATACTTTACCATCTGAGCCACCAGGAAAGTCCTGAAGAAAAACCTAAAGATTCCACAAAAAACCTGCTAGAACTAATAAACAAATTCAGCAAAGTTTCAAGACACAAAACCAACATGCAAAACTTGCACTTCTATATACTAAAAATGAACAAGCCAAAAAACAAATTAAGAAAATTATCCCATTTATACTAGCATCAAGAAGAATAAAATATTTATGAATAAACTTAACCAAGGAGGTGAAAAACTTGCACACCGAAAAGAACAAAATGTTGCTGAAGGAAACTAAAGACACTAATAAACAGAAAGACATTCATGTTCAAGGATTATAAGACTTAATATTGTCAACATATCAAAACCACTCAAAGCAATCTATAGATTCAATTCAACTTATATTTTTTAAAAACCCAATAACATTTTTTGCAGAAACAGAAAAATTCATCCTAGAATTCATGTGGAATTTCAAATAGCCAAAACAATCTCGAAAAGAATAACAAAGCTGGCAGCATCACACTTACTGGTTTCAAAACTTACTACGAAGCTACAGTAATTTAAAAAAAAAAAAAAACATGGTACTGGGATGAGGACAGACATATAAACCAATGGAATAGAACAGAGAACCCAGAAATTAGCTTTCACTATATGGTTAAAAGATTTTCAAGAAGGGTGCCAAGACCATTCAATGGGAAAACGGAAGTCTTTACAATAGATTGTGTTGGGAAAACTGGATATCCACATAGAAAGGAAGTTGCACCCTTATCTTATATCATATACAAAAATTAACTCAAAATGGATCATTGTAAGAGCTAAAACTATAAAACTCTTAGAAGAAAACATAGGAGGAAAGTGTCATAATGTTTGACCGGGCAATGATTTCTTGGATATGATATCAAAAGCAGGCGAGAAAAGAAAAAAAAATAACTTAGACTATATTAAAAACTTTTGTGAATCAAAGGAAACTACCAACAAAGTAAAAACAAGATTCATGGAATGGGCAAAAATATTTGCTAATCATATAATCTGAAGAAGTATTCATATCCAGAATAAATTAAGAACCCTTATAATTTAGCCAATAAGCCCATGAAAAGATGTTCAATGTAACTAATCATCAGAAAAATGCTCATTAAAACCACAAGATACCACCTCACAAACATTAGGATGGCTATTATTAAAAAAATTGAGAATAATAAATGTTGACAAAGATATAGAAAATTTGGAACTCTTACTGTTTGTGGGAATGTAAAATGATTCAGCTGCTATGGAAAACAGTATTGCAATTCTTAAAAAAATTAAAAATAGAATTACCATATAATCTAGCAAGTTCATTTCTGGGTACATACTGAAGAAAATTGAAAGCAGTATTTATTCACAGCAACATTATTCAAAATAGCCA
>NW_011472416.1:0-1074 GCF_000754665.1 Bison bison bison
AAGAATACTGGAGTGGGTTGCCATGCCCTCCTCCAGGGGATCTTCCCAACCCAGGGATCAAACCCAGGTCTCCCACATTACAGGCAGATTGTTTACCGTCTGAACCACTAGGGAAGCCTATGAATACAGGAAAGGGTAGTCAAACTTCTCAAGGGGATCTTCCCCACCCAGGAATCAAACTGGGGTCTCCTGCATTGCAGGCAGATTCTTTACCACCTGAGCTACCAGGAAAGCCCCCTAGTACTTTGCTGCTGCTGCTGCTGCTAAGTCGCTTCAGTCGTGTCCGACTCTGTGCGACCCCATAGACGGCAGCCCACCAGGCTCC
This sequence comes from Bison bison bison, assembly GCF_000754665.1. NCBI lineage: Eukaryota > Metazoa > Chordata > Mammalia > Artiodactyla > Bovidae > Bison > Bison bison. The sequence goes on from NW_011472416.1 coordinate 326, forward strand.
CCCATCCCTGGGATTCTCAAGGCGAGAATACTGGAGTGGGTTGCCATTTCCTTCTCTAATGCATGAAAGGGAAAAGTGAAAGTGAAGTCGCTCGGTCATGTCCGACTCCTAGCGACCCCATGGACTGCAGCCCTCCAGGCTCCTCCATCCATGGGATTTTCCAGGCAAGAGTACTGGAGTGGGTGCCATTGCCTTCTCCACCCTAGTACTTTAACATACCACAAATCCCTTAGAAGCTTGTTAAAGTGCAGGTTTGGATTCAGAATATGTGGACCGGGACCTAAGAGTCTGAATTCCTAATAAGCTCCCACGTGATGCTGATACTGCTTGTCTGAGGACTATACTTTGAGTAAAAGCATGTAGAGATCAAAATAATAATTTTTCAAATCACATATACTACAATTTTTATTGAAGCATAGTTTTTTTTAATTAGAGTGTAATTGCTTTACAATGTTGTGTTAGCTTCTGCTGTACAACAGCGTGAATCAGCTATGAGTATACGTATACCCCTTCCCTCTTACCGTTTCTTCCCTCATACCGCCCCCATCCAACCCCTCTAGGTCATCACGGGGCACCAAGCTGAGCTCCCTGTGCTACACAGCAGCTTCCCACTAGCCATCTATTTTACACGGGGTAGTGTATATATGTCAGTGATACTCTCGCAATTTGACGTACAGTTATTTTACTGTTTCAGGTGTACAGCAAAGTGATTCAGTTATGTATAATCTTTTTCAGATTTTTCCATTATA
>NW_011472417.1:0-757 GCF_000754665.1 Bison bison bison
TGCCAAGGCAGGAAACCTGTGTTTGATCCCTGGATCAGGAAGATCCCCTGGAGAAGGGAATGGCTACCCACTCCAGTGTTCTTGCTTGGAGAATGCTATGGTCAGAGGAGCCTGGTGGGTTACATTCCATGGGGTTGCAAAGAGTCAGACACAACGGAGGGAATAACACTTTCATGCTGTTTTTCCCCACCAAGCTTCTGACATCAATTATGTTGACAACTTTTCCAACACCACTTCAACAACTCTCAGAAGCACCAGCTGGGTGTCCAACATTGCGTTCAGTTCTGACGCTTGTTACCCAGAGTTAACACGGTCTCCATGGGTGAAGGGCTCACTCCACAAGACTGGCCCCACTCCAGATGCCACTGGCACATCGGGTCCCCGGAGTCCCACCACTCCCCGTTATGACTTGCTAGAACTGCTCCCGGAGCAAGAATCTGACTGCGAGTCAAAGCATTTAGGAATGACCAGGTCAAAGCTCTGTCTGGTAGTCTGGGGCCAAGTAAGGTACATGTCACACAGTGGTGTTACCCAGAAATAGCAAGTGTCCACTCCCTGCTGAACTTCATGTCCTAAATATCATGGTATCCTGATCAAATGTGGGCTGTTTTGGCAGTCGCTGTACCGAAAGACTCGGAGAAGGCAATGGCACCCCACTCCAGTACTCGTGCCTGGAAAATCCCATGGACGGAGGAGCCTGGTGGGCTGCAGTCCATGGGGTCGCTGAGGGTTGGACACGACTGAGTGACTTCACTTT
>NW_011472418.1:0-642 GCF_000754665.1 Bison bison bison
GGCATAGTCAATAAAGCAGAAATAGATGTTTTTCTGGAACTCTCTTGCTTTTTCTATGATCCAGTGGATGTTGGCAATTTGATCTCTGGTTCCTCTGCCTTTTCTAAAACCAGCTTGATAATCAGGAAGTTCACTGTTCACATATTGCTGAAGCCTGGCTTGGAGAATTTTGAGCATTACTTTACTAGTGTGTGAGATGAGTGCAATTGTGCAGTAGTTTGAGCATTCTTTGGCATTGCCTTTCTTTGGGATTGGAATGAGAACTGATCTTTTCCAGTTCTGTGGCCACTGCTGAGTTTTCCAAATTTGCTGGCATATTGAGTGCAGCACTTTCACAGCATCATCTTTCAGAATTTGGAATAGCTCAACTGGAATTCTATCACCTCCACTAGCTTTGTGCATAGTGATGCTTTCTAAGGCCCACTTGACTTCACATTCCAGGATGTCTGGTTCTAGGTGAGTGATCACACCATCGTGATTATCTGGGTCATGAAGATCTTTTTTGTACAGTTCTCCTGTGTATTCTTGGTATCTGTTCTTAATATCTTCTGCTTCTGTTAGGTCCATACCATTTCTGTCCTTTATCGAGCCCATCTTTGCATGAAAGGTTCCTTTGGTATCTCTGATTTTCTTGAAGAGATC
>NW_011472419.1:0-704 GCF_000754665.1 Bison bison bison
AGACCTAACAGAAGCAGAAGATACAAAGAAGAGGTGGCAAGAATACACAGAACTGTGCAAAAAAGATCTTCATGACCCCGATAATCACAATGGTGTGTTCACTCACCTAAAGCCAGACATTCTAAAATGTGAAGTCAAGTGGGCCATAGGAAGTGTCATTATTAACAAAGCTAGGAGAGGTGATGGAATTCCAGTTGAGCTATTTCAAATCCTAAAGGATGATGCTGTCAAAGTGTTGCACTCAATATGCCAGCAAATTTGGAAAACTCAGCAGTTGCCACAGGACCTGAAAATGTCAGTTTTCATTCAAATCCCTAAGAATGGCAATGCCAAAGAATGCTCAAACTACTACACAATTGCACTCATCTCACATGCTAGTAAGGTAATGCTCAAAATTCTCCAAGCCAGGCTTCAACAATACCTGAACCATGAACTTCCAAATGTTTAAGTTGGATTTAGAAAAGGCAGAGGAACCAGAGATCAGATTGCCAACATCTGCAGGGTCATCGCAAAAGCAAGGGAGTTCCAGAAAAACCTCTCTTTCTTCTTTATTGACTATGCCAAAGCCTTGGACTGTATGGATTACCACAAACTGTGGAAAATTATGAAAGAGATGGGAATACCAGACCATCTGACCTGCTTTTTGGGAAATCCGTATGCAGGTCAGGAAGCAACAGTTAGAACTGGACATGGAACAACAGACT
>NW_011472420.1:0-615 GCF_000754665.1 Bison bison bison
TGAACTCACCTTGACATGACTCTCACTGACTAAGATGCCACATCACCCTTGCACACTCACCTGAGGTCATTTCAGAAGACTCTGATTTCTGCTTTAGCCACAGTGTTTCCTGGATTCAATCAACAGTACTTTCTCAGTAGCAATAAGAAAGTAGATAGAAAAAGTATTCAACTGCAAGAGGATAACTCCCCTGATGTTATTTATGTTTATTTACGTATTTATTTTCTTTTATCTCATCATATTTTCATGTAAAAATGTTTTTCTGCACTGTAATAAAATTTAGAAAATATGTTCATTTCCTTAATCTTCTAATTTGTTTTATTTATTAAATTTTTATGAAAGTAAATTTGTTTTTTCATTATGAAGAACTAAATACTTATTTTGTCTACATAAACCTATCGTGGAATAGCATTTGTCCATTTATACTATGGAATAGTTGTATCACATTTCAGAAATGATTGTCAAAAGGTAGAATTCCTGGAATTCCCTGGCAGTCCAGTGGATAGGACTCCATGCTTCCAGTGTGAGAAGCTCAGGTGCCATGGATACCTGCTCAGGGAACTAAGATCCTACAAGCTGTGGAGTGCAGCCCTTTCCACCCAAAAAAAAAAAAAA
>NW_011472421.1:0-680 GCF_000754665.1 Bison bison bison
TATATTAACCTTTAATAAAGACAACAAGCTGTAAGATATTCAGAGATGAGTATTGTGGCTCTTAGGGAGTTTCTCTGCTTGTCTCCCTTCCAATCTCCATTTCCACCCCTGGCTGATATGGTAGTCTCTATAGTAACTAGTGGGGCTTCCCAGGTGATTGCTAGTGGTAAAGAACCCGGCTGCCAGTGCAGGAGTTGGAAGAGATGGAAGAGACACAGCTTTGATCCCTGACTTGGGAAGATCCCCTGGAGGAGGGCATGGCAACCCACTCCAGTATTCTTGCCTGGAGAATTCCATGGACATAGGAGCCTGGGGGACTACTACAGTCTATAGAGTCTCAAAGAGTTGGACACGACGGAAGTGACTTAGCATGCACACACGCATAGTAACTAGCAAGAAACACAGAAAATAAATTTCAGGAAGTATTTTGGAGCTTTGATATACAGTGATGATTGTCCTCTAAGAAATTCTTACTTTAGTATTATTGGAAGTTTCATTTTAACAAGAAGATCATAGTTTTCTTCCCTAACCTAATTGTTTTTTCTAAGAATTGCAGACATGGCTGGAAAAATAATTTGGAAGTATGGAGAGGTGAAATGAGATTTATAATACATTAATTCTGGATTAATATAACTGTAAATTTAGTTCTTTAAATAGAAATCTGTGAATTGGAAGAGCTA
>NW_011472422.1:0-605 GCF_000754665.1 Bison bison bison
TTTTAGTTCCTCTTCACTTTCTGCCATAAGGGTGGTGTCATCTGCATATCTGAGGTTATTGATATTTCTCCCGGCAATCTTGATTCCAGCTTGTGCTTCTTCCAGCATTTCTCATGATGCATATAAGTTAAATAAGCAGGGTGACAACATACAGCCTTGACGTACTCCTTTTTTTTATTTGGAAGCAGTCTGTTGTTCCATGTCCAGTTCTAACTGTTGCTTCCTGACCTGCATATAGGTTTCTCAAGAGGCAGGTCAGGTGGTCTGGTATTCCCACCTCTTTCAGAATTTCCCACAGTTTATTGTGATCCACACAGTCAAAGGCTTTGGCATAGTCAATAAAGCAGAAATAGATGTTTTTCTGGAACTTTCTTGCTTTTTTGGTGATCCAGCGGATGTTGGCAATTTGGTCTCTGGTTCCTCTGCCTTTTCTAAAACCAGCTTGAACATCTAGAAGTCTACGGTTCATGTATTGCTGAAGCCTGGCTTGGAGAATTTCGAGCATTACTTTACTAGCGTGTGAGATGAGTGCAATTGTGTGGTAGTTTGAGCATTCTTTGGCATTGCCTTTCTTTGGGATTGGAATGAAAACTGACCTTTTCCAG
>NW_011472423.1:0-566 GCF_000754665.1 Bison bison bison
GATTTGGGAGAATGGCATTGAAACATGTAAAATATCATGTAAGAAACGAGTTGCCAGTCCAGGTTCGAGGCACAATACTGGATGCTTGGGGCTAGTGTACTGGGACAACCCAGAGGGATGGTATGGGGAGGGAGGAGGGAGGAGGGTTCAGGATGGGGAACACATGTATACCTCTGGCGGATTCAGTTTGATATTTGGCAAAACTAATACAATTATGTGAAGTTTAAAAATAAAATAAAATTAGAAAAAAAAAATTAAAGGCCTTGTTCAGAATGTCAAAAATAAATAAATAAATAAAGATCCTCTTGATGAAAGTGAAAGAGGAGAGTGAAAAAGTTGGCTTCAAACTCCACATTACAAAAACTAAGATCATAGCATTTGACCCATCACTTCAAGGAAACAGATGGGGGAAAAAATGAAAACCGTGACAGACATTATTTTCTTGGGCTCTAAAATCACTGAGGACTGAGACTGCAGTCATGAAATAAAAGATGCTTGCTCATGGGAAGAAAACTATACCAAACCTAAACAGTGTATCAAAAAGCAGAGACATCACTTTGCTGACA
>NW_011472424.1:0-850 GCF_000754665.1 Bison bison bison
ATGTAGGGGTCTTGTTTTTGTATCCATTCAGCCAGTCTTTGTCTTTTGGTTGGGACATTCAACACATTTACATTTAAGGTAATTACTGATAAGTATGATCCCGTTGCCATTTACTTTATTGTTTTGGTTTCGAGTTTATACACTGTTTTTGTGTTTCCTGTCTAGAGAATATCCTTTAGTATTTGTTGGAGAGCTGGTTTGGTGGTGCTGAATTCTCTCAGCTTTTGCTTGTCTGAGAAGCTTTTGATTTCTCCTTCATATTTGAATGAGATCCTTGCTGGGTACAATAATCTGGGCTGTAGGTTATTTTCTTTCATCCCTCTAAGTATGTCTTGCCATTCCCTCCTGGCTTGAAGAGTTTCTATTGAAAGATCAGCTGTTATCCTAATGGGAATTCCCTTGTGTGTTATTTGTTGTTTTTCCTTGTCTGCTTTTAATATTTGTTCTTTGTGTTTGATCTTTGTTAATTTGATTAATATGTGTCTTGGGGTGTTTTGCTTGGGGTTTTATCCGTTTTGGGGACTCTCTGGGTTTCTTGGACTTGGGTGATTATTTCTTCCCCCAGTTTTAGGGAAGTTTTCAACTATTATCTCCTCAAGTATTTTCTCATGGTCTTTCTTTTTGTCTTCTTCTTCTGGGACCCCTATGATTCGAATGTTGTAGCGTTTAATATTGTCCTGGAGGTCTCTGAGATTGTCCTCATTTCTTTTAATTCGTTTTTCTTTCTTTTTTCATGTATTGCATTATTCATTTTATATTGATTCTCTTTTATTTCTTCTAGGTCCTTGTTAAACCTTTCTTGCATCTTCTCGATCTTAGTCTCCAAGCTATTTATCTGTGATTCCATTTT
>NW_011472425.1:0-1132 GCF_000754665.1 Bison bison bison
ATTATGTTGAGGTATGTTCCTTCTATTCCTGCTTTCTGGAGAGTTCTTATCATAAATGGATGTTGAATTTTGTCAAAGGCTTTCTCTGCATCTATTGAGATAATCATATGGTTTTTATTTTTCAATTTGTTAATGTGGTGTATTACATTGATTGATTTGCGGATATTGAAGAATCCTTGCATCCCTGGGATAAAGCCCACTTGGTCATGGTGTATGATCTTTTTAATGTGTTGGATTCTGATTGCTAGAATTTTGTAAAGGATTTTTGCATCTATGTTCATCAGTGATATTGGCCTGTAGTTTTCTTTTTTTGTGGCATCTTAGTCAGGTTTTGGTATTAGGGTGATGGTGGCCTCATAGAATGAGTTTGGAAGTTTACCTTCCTCTGCACTTTTCTGGAAGAGTTTGAGCACGATAGGTGTTAGCTCTTGTCTAAATTTTTAGTAGAATTCAGCCGTGAAGCCGTCTGGACCTGGGCTTTTGTTTGCTGGAAGATTTTTGATTACAGTTTCAATTTCCGTGCTTGTGATAGGTCTGTTAAGATTTTCTATTGCTTCCTTGTCCAGTTTTGGAAAGTTGTGCTTTTCTAAAATTTGTCCATTTCTTCCTTGTTGTCCATTTTATTGGCGTATAATTGTTGACAGTAGTCTCTTATGATCCTTTGTATTTGTGTGTTGTCTGTTGTGATCTCTCCATTTTCATTACTAATTTTATTGATTTGATTTTTCTCCCTTTGTTTCTTGATGAGTCTGGCTAATGGTTTGTCAATTTTATTTATCCTTTCAAAGAACCAGCTTTTGGCTTTGTTGTTTTTTGCTATGGTCTCTTTTGTTTCTTTTGCATTTATTTCTGCCCTAATTTTTAAGATTTCTTTCCTTCTACTAACCCTGGGGTTCTTCATTTCTTCCTTTTCTAGTTGCTTTAGGTGTAGAGTTAGGTTATTTATTTGACGTTTTTCTTGTTTCTTGAGATATGCCTGAATTGCTATGAACTTTCCCCTTAGGACTGCTTTTAAAGTGTCCCACAGCTTTTGGGTTGTTGTGTTTTCATTTTCATTAGTTTATATGCAAATTTTGATTTCTTTTTTGATTTTTTCTGTGATTTGTTGGTTATTCAGCAGCGTGTTGTTCAG
>NW_011472426.1:0-839 GCF_000754665.1 Bison bison bison
AGTATTTGAATGAGATCCTTGCTGGGTACAATAATCTGGGCTGTAGGTTATTTTCTTTCATCATTTTAAGTATGTCTTTCCATTCCTTCCTGGCTTGAAGAGTTTCTATTGAAAAATCAGCTGTTATCCTTATGGGAATTCCCTTGTGTGTTTGTTGTTTTTCCCTTGCTGCTTTTAATATTTGTTCTTTGTGTTTGATCTTTGTTAATTTGATTAATATGTGTCTTGGGGTGTTTCACCTTGGGTTTATCCTGTTTGGGACTCTCTGGGTTTCTTGGACTTGGGTGATTATTTCCTTCCCCATTTTAGGGAAGTTTTCAACTATTATCTCTTCAAGTATTTTCTCGTGGTCTTTCTTTTTGTCTTCTTCTTCTGGGACCCCTATGATTCGAATGTTGTAGCGTTTAATATTGTCCTGGAGGTCTCTGAGATTGTCCTCTATTTCTTTTAATTCGTTTTTCTTTTATCCTCTCTGATTCATTTATTTCTACCATTCTATCTTCTAATTCACTAATCCTATCTTCTGCCTCTGTTATTCTACTATTTGTTGCCTCCAGAGTGTTTTTTTATTTCATTTATTGCATTATTCATTATATATTGACTCTTTTTTATTTCTTCTAGGTCCTTGTTAAACCTTCTTGCACCTTCTCAATCCTTGTCTCCAGGCTATTTATCTGTGATTCCATTTTAATTTCAAGATTTTGGATCAATTTCACTATCATTATTCGGAATTCTTTATCAGGTAGATTCCCTATCTCTTCCTCTTTTGTTTGGTTTGGTGGGCTTTATCCTGTTCCTTTATCTGCTGGGTATTCCTCTGTCTCTTCATCTTGTTTAAA
>NW_011472427.1:0-541 GCF_000754665.1 Bison bison bison
TTCATTTCCTAAATCACCTCCAGAGACCACTGCCTCCTTCTGGATACATGCCCTGAATTTCTCTTTTTGTTTTTTCCCTTTAATCTTTTTCCTCCTTAACAAAAATGAAACTTTCCAAGTTCTGATTTGTTACAACTCCAATGAGTGCAATTTATAAAATCACATATTGCGTTTTATTATTTTCCCACTGCCTTGACAGTTTAATATAGTTCTGATTCTGATTCTATGCCCCTCTTCAGTATCTACTGTACCTCAGGACTGAAACTTCTCTCTATTCACTTTGGTTTCTTGAGTTGTTAATTTTCTCCCTAACTGTTAGGCTCCTTGACCTTTTTGTGTACTTGTTACCATAGAAGTGCACAGTGGTTCTGATACTTTTTAATATGACACATGTGGGTTACCTCTATTAACAATATTTATTTTGTGAAAAAGTAAAGGAGTACGTCTAGGCTGTATATTGTCACCCTGCTTAGTTAACTTCTATGCAGAGTACATCATGAGAAACGCTGGGCTGGAAGAAGCACAAGCTGGAATCAAGATT
>NW_011472428.1:0-977 GCF_000754665.1 Bison bison bison
CCCAGGCCCCGCCCCTGCTGTCCTCCTGGAGCCCAGATGCACATGATAGGAAGTGATGGCCGCCTATCCATGCTGGGGTGCGATCCCATCTTTGAGAGGGCTGCTATCTTTGAGACCTGCTGTAGTTGTGACCAGAGGGAGGAGTCCGAGGTCTCACCAGGGGTCCAAGTCGGAGGTGACATGAGTTACAAGTGCACTGGATAGTTACAAAGATATGCCCTGGCACTCCCAACACCTTTTCCATCCGAAAAGAGGGGACTTCACAGCCACCCGGAAACCCTGCACCTGCTCTACGCCTGGAGACTTGGACCAGGCTCTTAGGTGCAATGTCCACCGGCTATGCACACGGGTTCCCGGGACATAACCTGGGTCCAGGGGTGGTGGATCTGGGTGCGGGGTTGGTAGACCCTGGCTCTGTTCAGTAGAGGGAAGTCCGGGATTCTGTGGAGTGAAGGAGGGACCCGCGGGGGGACTGAGTGTCTCCACACCCCAGATGGGTGGCCACGCCTAACCCCTTACCCAGTGTCACGTGGCTGGAGAGCAACCGGTCAGCATCTGGGCAGTTCTAAAGGCTGAGGTCTCCCTGACTGCGATCGCCAACACGGGACACTCAGGGAAGAGGGGACCTTGTTCTGAGGGCTGGCAGCTGGTCAGCAGAGGGAGGATGTCAGGGCTCGGGAGGAATCAGGGTAATGACCATCCTCCGCATCACATGACCGACTCAGGACCCTCCCCTGTGGCCAGCACTTCCTCCCAGCCAAACACGGGGACGGGGGTGGTAGTCTGTTAGGGGAGGTTGCAGCTTGGTTGTGAACGGGCAGCTTCGAGACAGCAGAAGGGCGGGTCCCGGCTCCCTTCATTGGGGGCCTGAACATTCCCTCCTCTCATCATCTGGGGTGACAGGGAAAGTGGCAGCGTCAACTTCAAAGCAAGAGAGGGAACAGGGTGGGTGAGTTTGGGGGCGGCGGAGATATGAG
>NW_011472429.1:0-2358 GCF_000754665.1 Bison bison bison
GATGCTACTGTTAAACTGCTGCATTCAATATGCCAGCAAATCTGGAAAACTCAGCAGTGGCCACAGAACGGGAAAAGGTCAGTTTTCATTCCAATCCCAAATAAAGTCAATGCCAAAGAATGTTCAAACTATCACACAATTACACTCATCTCACACACTAGAAAAGTAAGGCTCAAAATTCTCCAAACTAGGCTTCAACAATACATGAACTGAGAACTTCCAGACGTTCAAGCTGGATTTAGAAAGGCATAAAAACCAGAGATCAAACTGCCAACATCCACTGAACCATAGAAAAAGCAAGAGAGTTTGAGATAAACATCTGCTTCTGCTTTATTGACTATGCATTTTATTGACTTTATTGACATATGCCTTTGACTATGTGGATCACAACAAATTGCAAAATTCTTAAAGAGATTGGAATACCAGGCCACCTGACCTGCCTCCTGAGAAATCTATATGCAGGTCAAGAAGCAACATTTAGAACCGGACATGGAATAACAGACTGGTTCAAAATCGGGAAAGGAGTACGTCAAGACTGTATATTGTCACCCTGCTTATTTAACTTATATGCAGACTACATCATGCGAAATGCTAGACTGGATGATGCACAAGCTGGAATCAAGATTTCCAGGAGAAATATCAATAACCTCAGATATGCAGATAACACAACCCTAATGGCAGAAAGCAAAGAGGAAGGTAATGAGGAAGGTGACAGAGGAGAGTGAAAAAGCTGGCTTAAAACTCAGCATTCAGAAAACAAAGATCATGGCATCCAGTCCCATCACTTCATGGCAAATAGATGGGGAAAGAGTGGAAACAGTGACAGACATTATTTTCTTGGGCTCTAAAATACCTGCAGATGGTGACTGCAGCCATGAAATAAAAAGATGCTTGCTCCTTGCAAGAAAAGCTATGACCAACCTAGACAGCATAGTAAAAAGCAGAGACATTACTTTGCCAGCAAAGGTCCATCTAGTCAAAGCTATAGTTTTTCCAATAGTCACATATGGATGTGAGTTGGACTATAAAGAAAGCTGAGCACCGAAGAATTGATGCTTTTGAACTGTGGTGTTGGAGAAGACTCTTGAGAGTCCCTTGGACTGCAAGGAAATAAAATCAATCAATCCTAAAGGAAATCAGTCCTGAGTGTGCATTGGAAGGACTGATGCTGAAACTCCAATACTTTGGCCACCTGATGGGAAGAACTGACTCACTGGAAAAGACCCTGATGCTGGGAAAGATCGAAGGCAGGAGGAGAAGGGGATGACAGAGGATGAGATGGTTGGTTGGCATCACTGACTGGATAGACATGAGTTTGAGCAAGCTCCAGGTGTTGGTGATGGATGGGGAAGCCTGGTGCACTGCAATCCATGGGGTTGCAAATAGTCAGACACGACTGAGATACTGAACTGAACTGATCCTTGAACCCATGTGCTATAAAAAGAGCTGCCCATCAATTCCCCATACACTCTTGTACAGAATCAAGTCAGTCATTTATTTCAAAGTTTATTGATAAATCTATATATATAGTTTTAACCAAGCCTTTTACTTGTAGATCTGAAAGGACAACTAATGATAGCCAGACATCTGGGGAGCAGGGAGCCAGGGAAGCATCAAAGAAAAGGATCAAGATCAACAAAAAGGAACCATATCAGAGAAAGGAGAAAAAGGAAAACTGAGGTAAAGAAATAATTCAAAGACAACTTTAAAAATTCTAATTACTGTCCTCATAGATATTTTAAAAGATATGGCATTCATAAAAGAGCAAACTCTGATATGTCAAAAGAAAAACAAAATGTAAGAGTTTGTATACATTAAAACCATTATTACCCCAGAAAAAAACTGTATTTAATTAATTTGTTTTAATTGGAGGCTAATTACTTTACAATTTTGTTGTGATTTTTGCCATACATTGACATGAATCAGCCATGGGTGTACATGTGTCCTCCTGTCCCAAATCCCCTTCCCATGTCCCTCCCCATCCCATCCCTCTGGGTTGTCCCACTCCACCAGCTTTAGTGCCCTTTTTCATGCATTGAACTTGGACTGGCCATCTATTTCACATATAAAAAAATTTTTTAATCAGTGGGTACTATGAAACCACTCAATTCATCTAAAAAATGAAGTCAGGGAAATTTTCAATGAAATATAGAAGACAAAAAGATGGAAATTATATAATTAGAAAAGAGTTAATATAATGAAGGCTAGATTGAGGATGTCTAACAAGTATTTAAAATGAGTTACAGAATTCAAGAATAGACACAATGAAAGAAAAATATACAAGAAAACTCCTATGAACTAAAAACAAACTCCTTTGGTGAAAGGAGTCACCAAATACCAACTAATGGGTAAAAATAC
>NW_011472430.1:0-974 GCF_000754665.1 Bison bison bison
CTTCATCAGGTTTTTTGCTTCATGATATTTGCTTTTGAGATTTTGGTTATTCTATCCACCCACCCACAGGTGGCAAAGATATTCTCTTGTGTTTAATTAACTTGATAATTTTACTTTTACTCTTACCTCATTACTATTTCACATATTGATCATAAACTAATATGCTGAAGAAAGCATATTCTGTCCAAAAGAAAGTCAGAGCATGTCATTTCTCTCTTCAAAATCTGGTGATGGGGAATTCCCTGATTGTCCAGTGTTTAGGACCCAGAGCTTCCACTGCAGAGGGCCCGGGTTCAATCCCTGGTCAGGGAACTAAGATCCTACAAGCCATGCAATGAAGTAAAAAACAAACAAAAATAAGAAAGAAAGAAAAAAAAAAAAAAGAAACCTAGTGGTGGCTCCCCACTTTAGAGTGAAAGCCAAAGCCCAGTTAAGAGTTTAAAATGTTCTTTATGACTGCTGCTTCCCTCTCACTGGTCTGAGCACATCTCCTTCTTTTCTCCCTCACTCATTCTGCTCCAGCTGCACTGGCCTTCTCTATGATCTGCAAAGATGTCAGGTGCATACACATATTTTTTTTCTACTCCTGGAATGCTCTTCACATATGTATCTGCATAGAAAACCTCTTTATCCCCTTCAAGTGTTTGCTCAAAAGTCATTCTCTGAGAACTTCTGTCCATCCCCACCACTTCTGATCTCTCTTGCCCTGACTTACATCTTTCCCTATTCATTCCCTATTTCCATACTACTCATCATTTCCTAACATAGTATATAATTTACTCATTTTTATGTGTATAGTTTATTATCTATTTCCTTCCACTAGAATGTAAGCTCCCTAGAAGCTGGGGAGTTTTTGACCCAGCTATAACCTGGGCGCTAAGGGCTTCCAAGGTGATGCTAGTAGTAATGAATCCACCTGCCAATGCAGGAGACTTAAGAGACGTGGGTTCGATCCCTGGGTCAGAAAGATCCTC
>NW_011472431.1:0-749 GCF_000754665.1 Bison bison bison
TGCATTGCAGACAAATTCTTTACCAGCTAAGCCACAAAGGAAGCCCAAGAATACTGGAGTGGGTAGCCTATTCCTTCTCCAGTGGATCTTCCCAGTCCAGGAGTTGAACCGGGGTCTCCTGAATTGCAGCTGGATTCTTTACCAACTGAGTGACCTATCACTGGGTTAAGAGTACATTTCACTCTGGGACCCAATATGGATTTATAACAATTCAGTGTCCTTCTACTTCTGAACAAGAGAGTGGGATGCTGGTGAATAAAAATTGAGATAGCAAGTTTTGAATAATTGAGCAACTCAGAGTGCATGGTAGGTCTTAAGTTGCTTATTGTGAAATTGTCATGTAAAATTAATTTATTTAAAATTAAATAAATTCTGAGCCCATGACAATTAGCACTTTCTGCCACTGTAACACCACATATGATGAAACTTGAAACATTTGAAAGATTATGGAAACTATTTCAAGTTGCTTATATTTAGCCTCATAATAATTTTACTGATCTGCTTGAGATCTCTGATAGGTTTTCCTTTTCCCAGAATATCACATGAAAGGAATCAGATAGTCTATGTCCCTTTGAATCTGTCTTCTCTTACTCAATATAATGCTTTGGAGATTTATGCACATTGTTGCATACATTTGTAGTTTGCTCCTTTTTTGTTGCTGAGGAGTATTCTATTTATTCTATTTGGAGCAGGGGGTAAATTATGCTCAGAGGCTGAGATAGCATATTTAACAGAGGTTCACTTCAGGA
>NW_011472432.1:0-819 GCF_000754665.1 Bison bison bison
ATTTATTTTTCTGGAGTTGAGCTGTAGGAATTGCTTGTATATTTTTGAGATTAGTTGTTTGTCAGTTCCTTCATTTGCTATTATTTTCTCCCATTCTGAAGGCTGCCTTTTCACCTTGCTAATAGTTTCCTTTGATGTGCAGAAGCCTAAGTTTAATTAGGCCCCATTTGTTTATTTTTGCATTTATTTCCAATATTCTGGGAGGTGGGTCATAGAGGATCCTGCTGTGTTTTATGTTGGAGAGTGTTTTGCCTATGTTCTCCTCTAGTAGTTTTATAGTTTCTAGTCTTACGTTTAGATTTTTAATCCATTTTGAGTTTACTTTTGTGTATGGTGTTAGAAAGTGTTCTAGTTTCATTCTTTTACAAGTGGTTGACCAGATTTCCCAGCACCACTTGTTAAAGAGATTATCTTTAATCCATTGTATATTGTTGCCTCCTTTGTCAAAGATAAGGTGTCCATAGGTGCGTGGATTTATCTCTGGGCTTTCTATTTTGTTCCATTGATCTATATTTCTGTCTTTGTGCCAGTACCATACTGTCTTGATGACTGTGACTTTGCAGTAGAGCCTGAAGTCAGGTAGGTTGATTCCTCCAGTTCCATTCTTCTTTCTCAGGATTGCTTTGGCTATTCGAGGTTTTTTGCATTTCCATACAAATTGTGAAATTATTTATTCTAGCCTTAATGAAAAACACCATTGGTAGCTTGATAGGGATTGGAAAGATTGCTTTGGGTAGTATACTCATTTTCACTATATTGATTCTTCCAATCCATGAACATGGTATATTTCTCCATCTGTTAGTGTCCTCTTTGATTTTC
>NW_011472433.1:0-2068 GCF_000754665.1 Bison bison bison
CTTCTTCCCCGTCACCCAGCGCTGCCTGGACTGGAACCGCGACATCCTCAAGAAGGAGCTGGGACTGACGGAGCAGGACATCATCGACCTGCCCGCCCTGTTCAAGATGGACAAGAACCGCCAGGCCAGGGCCTTCTTCCCAAACATGGTGAGGTGTTCTGGGCTCCGGACCTCACCCAAACTGTCAGTAGGGGCGGGCCAGACTTGGAGGGACCCCTTGGCTGAGGCTGGCCGAACGGGAGGCCCAGACCCCAGGCCCGGCTGAGCTGCCGTGTGGCCTCCCACCCCAGCACTCACCCTGCCGGGAGGACTGCTCCTCCTGGTTGCCCCTTGGGATCCTGGGGGAGGCTTCAGCTTAACACAGTGGAAAGTGCTTTGTAAATTCAAAGGCCTTTATAGACGAGAGAGATTCTTGTTATCATAGAGGAGAGTCTTCTAGAGCTAGAAAGAGGTTAAAACACACACACAAGAAACACAGCTGCGTGTATACGCACATGAACACAGCTGCGTGTATACGCACATGAAAACACGCGTTCACGCGTGCGGTGCGCACACCGATGCACATGCAGCCGCATGCACACGTGTGTCCACACACACACACGGAGTGGTTGCTAGGCTTTCCATGTAGCTCTGCCGTGTATGGAGTGCTGAGCCCCCTCTGAGCCTCCGCTTCCTCATCTGTAAAGTGGGGATACTCAGTCCCGGATCGCAGGGCTGTTGGAGGGCTCGGAGCAGGCGGGCAGAGCAGGCGCTCAGTGACGGTGACTGCCGCGCCCCTGCCCGTCCCAGGTGAACATGATCGTGCTCGACAAGGACCTGGGCGTCCCCAAGCCGTTCGGGCCGCAGGTGGACGAGGTGTGCTGCCTGGAGACGCACGTGCGCTGCCTGCTGGAGCCCCTGGGCCTCTGCTGCACCTTCGTGGACGACATCTCCGCCTACCACAAGTTCCTGGGCGAGGTGCACTGCGGCACCAACGTGCGCCGGAAGCCCTTCGCCTTCAAGTGGTGGCACATGGAGCCCTGACCTGCCCGGGGCTGCCGTGAGCGGGCCGCAGCCCCACGGCTGCCGTGCTGGCGCCGGACCAGCCTCTGTGGTTCTTAGTGTGACTGCAGGATGCCCTTCAGCGATAGCCATCAGGGAACTTGGGGAAAACGTTTCTACTTTCAATTTCACTTTACTTAGAGGACCCGGAAGTTGCCTGGCACACTGGGCCACACAGCGAGGTCGTGGGGAGAGAGAGCCCAGGAAACTGGGCCTCTGCTTGCATGCGAGTTGAGGGTGGGGGTCTGGTTTTTCGAGGGCTTTCTCTTTCTTGGTGAATTTTAAATGGGAGAGTGGAAATTTAAAGCGAGGGAAGAGGGGGGAAAAAAGGTAGCCCCAATTGTCAGTTATCAGAATCAACTAAGATCTCTAGAAGAAAGGGCCTCAGTGAGGGGAGGCGGCCTGGCTCCTTACCTGGTCATGTAGCTGGCAGTGTGTTCACTCAAGGTCACCATGTTTGAAGTGAGTACTCAGCAACCAAAGCCGAGTCAGGCGCTTGTATAACAAAAAGGAGGAAACCCAGCTGTCGGGGCTGACACCACAGGGGCCCGGATGCCCCCCTCCCTCCCTGACTTCTCCAGACTCTTCGTACCCCCAGAGCACCCCCTGCCTGGACTGGACTGCGGGCCGCCCCTGAGGGGCCTTCCAGCACTGGGGAGGGGTGTGGGGTATCCGTGCCTTGCCTCCCTCAGAAGGGCCTCAGCACCCACAATGTCATCTCCCCCCGTGACCCTCCACGTGGACCGTCCTGAAAGTAGCTGAACGTTTGGCCAGAGTCTGTGTAGCCCTGATGTGAAAAGCAAGCCAAAAACCCCAGGACCCAGAACCTTCCCCAGTCTTTAGTCTGTTGTCCAAAGCGGAATGAGAGGAGACGGGAAGAGGCTCTGGGACGGCCAGTTTGCCAAGCAGCCGTGCCCCGAGGGCCAAGGCAGCCGGCATGAGGGGATTCTGGGATCCAGGTGTACCTAGAACTGCCGTCATCCTTTGAAATCCACTGCTGTTTGTCCAGGGGGCCACCCCATTTATT
>NW_011472434.1:0-698 GCF_000754665.1 Bison bison bison
GGGTATTGTCCATCTGAGGCTGAGATTTTAGACAGTTAGGACTTCACAATTTTAGATAGTTAGGATCTCGTATATTTTCCATGTGGAAATATGATTCTGATAACCTCAGTTTTCAACCACTCCTGGTCTATCTGAGATCCAACACGAATGATTATTTTTCAGGTGAATTATCAGGAGGTGGATATAAAAGCAGAAAGGTATTCAAGCAAAAGTATCAGGAAGATTCAACCTGGGAAAGGATGTAAAAATGTGAGAGGTATGGTCAGAGAGAACACACACTCAACTTGTAGACTCTTGGTTTAAAGAAATTTTTAAAAAATATATGATTCTACTCTCAGTGTATTTATAATATAATTGATACAAGAAAATATGTATGTCATAAACATTAGAAAACATCTTAAGATAATATTCAATTAAGGACTAGGTTGGAGAAGGCAATGGCACCCCACTCCAGTACTCTTGCCTGGAAAATCCCGTGGACGGAGGAGCCTGGTAGGCTGCAGTCCATGGGGTCGTGAAGAGTCGGACATGACTAAGCGACTTTACTTTCCTTTCATTTTCATGCATTGGAGAAGGAAATGGCAACCCATCCAGTGTTCTTGCCTGGAGAATCCCAGGGATGGTGGAGCCTGGTGGGCTGCCATCTGTGGGTTGCACAGAGTTGGACACGACTGAAGCAACTTGCAGCAGCAGCAGCA
>NW_011472435.1:0-1012 GCF_000754665.1 Bison bison bison
GTTCTTGCCTGGAGAATCCCAGGGACGGGGGAGCCTCGTGGGCTGCCATCTATGGGGTCGCACAGAGTCTGACACGACTGAAGTGACACAGCAGCAGTGTTTTCATTAGTGCTCTGGCTATAAAGTTGCATTGAGTCTACGTGATCTTCCCTAACCAGGTTTTCCCCAGAAATTGTTATGTTTAGTGTGAAATTTTGCAGAACAGGAGATTTCTCAGGAAGATACATGTGCTTTGAGAGCAAAACATCTGGTCCTTTTTTATTCATGTGACCTCTAGTTTGGTGTTGCCCATGTAGTATGTACTTAATAAGTACTTGTTTATTCTCAGGCCACCTTTAATTAATAAATATTTTTTCCATGACCTTGGAGGGAATGATTTTTTATTGTTGTTCAATCTCTAAGTCATGTCTGACTCTGCAACTCCATGGACTGCAGCATGCCCAGCTTCCCTGTCCTTCACTATGTCCCAGAGTGTGCTCAAACTCATGTCTCTTGAGTTGGTGATGCTACCAAACCATCTTATCCTTTGCCACCCTCTTCTCCTTTTGCCTTCAATTTCTTACTTTTGTCTAATCTATGTCAGCTTTAATTTCTCTATTAATGGTCCAGATTGTTTAGATGAGAACACGTAGCAGAAGGGAGACACAGAAAGCCAGATTGATACTAATAAGGATCATCAGAAACCTCTGGGGGTAGTGGATGACTCTAAGATCAGTTTGAAGAAAGATAGAACCTAGCAGCCTTTTATCTTTCATTTCTCCGAGGGCTGGCTTTTAAAGTTAACTGGGTGCTAAATTCATGTGATTAGAAGGAGACACTACAAGGTCATGGGGTCTAACACACACTTTTGAAGTCCCAACGGATGGTAGTAGCCTCCTTCTTTCTGCAGCATCAGAGAAAAGATGTATTTTCACCCACCGGCCTATTTGTGTGTCCCAGGAAGGTAAAAATAAAAGAAACGTAGATACAGTGGGAGCAGTCCTAGGACTGAACTTGGTGAAGTGTCTAGTTC
>NW_011472436.1:0-639 GCF_000754665.1 Bison bison bison
TAGTGAATGATCACCCACGTGATCAGTGCATGGTCAGCCATCTGATCAGTGCATCATCACCACGTGATAAGTGCATGGTCATCCACCTGATCAGTGCATGCACAGCCAGGTTATCAGTGCATGATCAGCCACGTGATCAGTGCATGATCCGCAACGTGATTAGTGCATGATCAGCCACCAGATCAGTGCATGTTCAGCCTCGTTATCAGTGCATGATCACCCACGTGATCAGTGCATTCACAGTCACGTGATCAGTGTATGATCAGCTTCGTGATCAGTGCATGATCAGCCACATTATGATTGCATGATATGGCACGTGAAGAGAGCATGATCAGTCACGTGATCAGTGTATGATAGCCAGGGTATCAGTGCATGATCAGTCACGTGGTAAGTGCATGATCAGGCACGTGATCAGTGTATGCACAGTTACGTGATCAGTGTATGATCAGCTTCGTGATCAGTGCATGATCAGCCACGTGGTCAGTGCATCATCAGGCAGGTGATCAGTGCATGATAAGTCATGTGATCAATGTATGGCCAGCCATGTGATCAGTGCATGATCGCCACGTGATCAGTGCATGTTCAGCCAAGTGATCAGTGCATGCGTGGTCCCTTGGTCAGTGTATGGTCAGCTTCGTC
>NW_011472437.1:0-917 GCF_000754665.1 Bison bison bison
ATTATGGCTCACTCTTTGTGTTGTAGAGTACTGTGGATTTTGGCAAAATGTCATGTATCCACCATTACAGTGCCAAACAGAAGTTTCACTTCCCTAAAAATTTCCTGTTTGCCACCTATTTGTTGTTGTTGAGTTGCTAAGTCGTGTCTGACTCTGTGACCCCAAGAACTGCAGAATGCCAGGTTTTCCTGTCCTTCACTATCTCCCTGAGTTTGCTCAAACTCATGTCTATTGAGTCGATGATGCCATCCAGCCATCTCATCCTCTGTCACCCTCTTCTCCTTTTGCCTTCAATCATTCAAAGCATCAAGGTCTTTTCCAATGAGTTGGCTCTTTGCAACAGGTGGCCAAAGTATTGGAACTTCAACTTCAACATCAGTCCTACCAATGTTGATTTCCTTTAGGATTGATTGGTTTGATCTCTATGCAGTCCAAGGGACTCTCAAGAGTCTTCTCCAGCACCAAGATTCAAAGTCATCAGTTTTTGGCTCTCAACCTTCTTTATGGTCCAACTCTCACATCCATGCATTACTACTTGAAAAACCACAGCTTTCACTATATGGACCTTTGTTGGCAAAGGGATATCTTTGTTTTTTTAATACACTGTCTAGGTTTGTCATAGTTTTACTTCCAAGGAGCAAGTGCCTTTTAATTTCAAGGCTGCAGTTATTATCTGCAGTGAATTTTGAGCCCGAGAAAATATAATCTGTCACTGTTTCAACTTTTTCCCCATCTATTTGCCATGAAGTGATGGGACTGGATTTCATGATTTTGGTTCTTTGAATGTTGAGTTTTAAGCCAGCTTTTCCACTTTCCTCTTTCACCCTCATCAAGAAGCTCTTTAGTTCCTCTTTACTTTCTGCTATTAGAGTGGTATCATCTATGTATCTGATGTTGATATTTCTCCCAGCAATCTT
>NW_011472438.1:0-1115 GCF_000754665.1 Bison bison bison
AGTACCTTTAAGAACCCAATCTTCAGGACCCATTTTTCACTAGGGAGCGAGATTACTGGCTTGACTGCTCTCTCTCCCTTTGGACTCTCCTTTTTCTCCACCAGGTCACCTGTGTCTCCTCCCTAACCCCTCTCTACTCTACCCAACTCTGTGAATTTCTGTATGTTCCAGACGGTGGAGAACACTTAGGGAACTGATTACTGGCTGGATCCCCCCTTTTCATTCCCCCCTTTTATCGTTCTGGCCACCTCTGTCTCCTTCCTCCTCCTTCTCTTCTCTGTATAACTCCGTGAACATCTCTGAGTGGTCCAGTTGTGGAGTGCACATAAGGAAGTGACTACTGGCTAGCCCCACTCTCTCCACTATTGATTCCACCTCATCTCATTCGGGTCACCTCTAACTCCCTCCTCCCTCTTCTCTTCTCCATGTAACGCTGTGAACCTCTCTGAGTGACCATCACAATAGAGAAACTTTTCATCTTTAATGTAGATGTTTTATCAATGGTGCTGTATAGAAGGAGAAGTTTTGAAACTACTGTAAAAATAAGACCGATAACTGGAAGCAGGAGGCTGAAGTCCAAACCCTGACTCCAGGGAACTCCTGACTCCAAGGAACATTAATTGACAGGAGCTTATCAAACGCCTCCATACCGACACGGAAACCAAGCACCACACAAGGGCCAAAAAGTTCCAGGGCAAGACACACCAAGCAAATTCTCCAGCAACAAAGGAACACAGCTCTGAGCTTCAAGATACAGGCTGCCCAAAGTCACCCCAAAACCATAGACATCTCATAACTCATTACTGGACATTTCATTACACTCCAGAGAGAAGAAATACAGCTCCACCCACCAGAACACCAACACAAGCTTCCCTAACCAGGAAACCTTGACAAGCCACCTGTACAAACCCACACACAGTGAGGAAACGCCACAAACTGCCAGAATACAGTAAGGACACCCCAAACTCAGCAATTTAAACAAGATGAAGAGACAGAGGAATACCCAGCAGATAAAGGAACAGGATAAATGCCCATCAAACCAAACAAAAGAGGAAGAGATAGGGAATCTACCTGATAAAGAATTCCGAATAATGATAGTGAAATTGATCCAAAAT
>NW_011472439.1:0-1226 GCF_000754665.1 Bison bison bison
ACACTGATGTATAGAACAGTCTTATGGACTCTATGGGAGAGGGAGAGGGAGAGGGTGGGAAGATTTGGGGGAATGGCATTGAAACATGTAAAATATCATGTATGAAATGAGATGCCAGTCCAGGTTTGATGCACGATACTGGATGCTTGGGGCTAGTGCACTGGGATGACCCAGAGGGATGGTATGGGGAGGGAGGAGGGTGGAGGGTTCAGGATGGTGAACACATGTATACCTGTGGTGGATTCATTTTGATATTTGGCAAAACTAAAAGAATTATGTAAAGTTTAAAAATAAAATAAAATAAAAATAAACTATGCTTACATTTCTAGGCTAAACCCATCATGAAGTACTTTTAATACATTGCTTGAATAATTTTTTTCTCAGTCCCCACTCTTTGATTCTGAATGATGAAAAAAACTGTTTTTAAAGCATTGTTCCATGATGTTTTTAGAGTCTTGGCAGCTACTGGAGTAATTAACTGAAGTGATCAGGCTTATGTTCATTCATTAAAAGTGCATGAAAAAATTCCATAGGGCATGAGGAGGAATATTGCTTCACTGATAATCTTTTGTACAGTATTTTTGCCTCTCTGTTTTCAAGTGAGTTTAGTCTATAATTGTCCATTCATTTATAGTAGTATCCTTTTTTTGTTTTGGGTATCAAAAGTTTGGGAGTGTTCTTTATATTTTCTGTTCTTTGGAAGAGTTTGTTTAAGATAGGGAATTGCTCTTTTCTCAAATGATTGATGTAATGTACCAGTAATGTACCAGTAAAACCATTTGGTACTGTGTCTGTTGTTAATTAATTTGTTTATATGTTTTAACATATTTAATCAAAATTTAGAATACTATTTAACTGTTTTTAGTTTATTTCAGAAATATTGTCCTACGATATGTCCATTTTTTCTAATTCAAATTTATTGGCATACTGTTCATAATTTATCATTTTAAAGTAACTTCATCTGCAGCTACTTTTCTATTTTTATTTCTGTACTTTGTTTATGCCTTGTCTTTTATGCCTTATCACTTTCTGTAGAGGTATATTATTAGTCTTCACAGAGAACTCAACTTTAAACTTTTTGATCCTTTCTATTATATTTCTATCTTTTTTACCTCTGAGATTATTTTCTTATACCTCCTTCAGATTTATTCTCTCTTTTTGCTGACTTTGTGAGAGGAATGCTTATTGAGTTAATTTTTAGCTTCCCTTCCTTTCTAAAGTGAGTT
>NW_011472440.1:0-930 GCF_000754665.1 Bison bison bison
TGGAGAAGTTATTTAACCTGTCTGTGCCTATAATTTGAGGATTATAATGCCCTTTCCTTGGGTATGTAGAGGACTAAATAAAGTAATGTTGTGATAATAACAGCTACCATTTGGGGGAATCTACCCTATACCTGGCATTGTGCTAAACACTTAATGTATGTTACTGCATTTCATTGTCTCAGTCTTATGTGACTAGTTTAATATTACACTTCCATAAGGACCAAGAGAATAGAGCAAAGGCTTGTAAACTGCATACAGCACTGTTAGCACAATGGTCTTATAAATCCAGAGGCTGAGGAAGAAGCACTGCCCAGGAGGAGGAAGACAAAGAGGTTGGGGGTGGGGTGACTGTGACACTCCTCTTTCCACACCCCTGCAGAAGAAGCTGCCCTGCAGAGTCAACTGCTTGACAGACTGCACCTTTTAAACAACGTTTTTGGTTTGTTTCTACTACTCCCATAAATCAGGCTGTCTAACAGTACAATACTTATCTCCTAAAAGAAAAAGATTTGATTTAGCTATTTACTTACAGGGCAAGAGTAATGTGCGTGTGTGTTCAGTCATGTCCAACTCTTCACAACCCCAAGGAGTGTAGCTCACCAGGCTCCTCTGTCCATGGAATTTTCCAGGCAAACTGCAGTGGGTTGCCATTCCCTACTCCAGGGGATCTTCCTGACTCAGGGATCGAAACTGTGTCTCTTGTGTCTTCTGCATCAGTAAGTGGATTCTTTACTGAGGCACCTGGAATTGATGCTTTTGAACTGTTGTGTTGAAGACTCTTGGGAGTCCCTTGGACTGCAAGGAGATCAAACCTGTCAATTCTAAAGGAAAGCAGTCCTGAATATTCATTGGAAGGACTGATGCTGAAGCTGAAGCTCCAATACTTTGGCCACCTGATGCAAAGAACTGACTCAGTGGAAAAGACCCTGA
>NW_011472441.1:0-777 GCF_000754665.1 Bison bison bison
GTACTTTTCTAAGAATTTTTTCTATTTCTTCCACGTTGTCCATTTTATTGGCGTATAATTGTTGATAGTAGTCTCTTATGATCCTTCGTATTTCTGTGTTGTCTGTTGTGATCTCTCCATTTTCATTTCTAATTTTATTGATTTGATTTTTCTCCCTTTGTTTCTTGATGAGTCTGGCTAATGGTTTGTCAATTTTATTTATCCTCTCAAAGAACGAGCTTTTGGCTTTGTTGGTTTTTGCTATGATCTCTTTTGTTTCTTTTGCATTTATTTCTGCCGTAAGTTTTAAGATTTCTTTCCTTCTACTAACCCTGGGGTTCTTCATTTCTTCCTTTTCTAGTTGCTTTAGGTGTAGAGTTAGGTTATTTATTTGACTTTTTTCTTGTTTCTTGAGGTATGCCTGTATTGCTATGAACTTTCCCCTTAACAGTGTTTTTACAGTGTTCCTCAGGTTTTGGGTTGTTGTGTTTTCATTTTTATTCATTTCTATGCAAATTTTGATTTCTTTTTTGATTTCTTCTGTGATTTGTTGGTTATTTAGAAGCATGTTGTTCAGCCTCCATATGTTGGAATTTTTAATAGTTTTTCTCCTGTAATTGAGATCTAATCTTACTGCATTGTGGTCAGAAAAGATGCTTGGAATGATTTCCTTTTTTTTTTTGTTATTTTACAAAAGCTAGATTTATGGCCTAGGATGTGATCTATCCTGGAGAAGGTTCAGTGTGCACTTGAGAAAAGGTGAAATTCATTGTTGGGGGTGAAATGTCCTATAGATAT
>NW_011472442.1:0-1758 GCF_000754665.1 Bison bison bison
TGCTCAGAATACCCAAATTTCAATGTTTTACAGAATCATTTTTAGAAAAGTGTTCTACATACCTTCATTTTAAGCACTGGCAATAGGATGGTTTGTGTGTCTGTATGTATCCAAGAACCTTTGAATTCTAATAGCACTAATTAGAAGCATGTGGAGTTAACAGCCTCTTCATAAGCTATTCAGTTATAAAACGGATATGATTAAGTTTGTTCAATCCTTTGTTGCAGTCTTTAAGTGGCAAATTATGAGCTCTCCATTCTGGATTAACTCAGAAAATAGAAGAATAGGAATAAAATCTTGCAATCAGAATAGATTTTTCTAGCATCACATTGCAAAGTCTTATGGTAGTAACTGCTATTTTCAGAATTTTCCTCACCAGATTTGCCAAATACATGAGGATAGGAAACTTTCTCTGTTAATGTTGGTGAGTGCTCTGGCTTAAGGGAGGGCAGCAATTCTCCTGTGTTTAATGGTAATTGACCATGATAATTGACCATGATAATTGACCATGGGAAGAGACAGGGAGGAGCTAGCTCTCCATGAAGTGGCATTTCGTTTTTAGCTTAGATTTACTCCACAATACCCTTTCTCTAGAGACTGTCTCAACTTTTTCCAAGACAAAAAAGAGTGATGATAGAGATTAAAATACTTTATCAAATAATGTTTGGATTTTTAGCTATCAAACTGGAAGTTAGGGGGTTTTTTGTAAGCTAAGCTAGTGAAGCCACATGGAAAAGAAAACTGAAATTCTATCTGAGGTCAGTTTCTATATAGGAAAATAGACTTCTGTTTAATTTACCATAGAAGTATTTTTATTACCTTGATTTACATAAAGCAGTTTTATTTATTACATCCAAATATTTCTGTCATTTTTTTCATAGATTCTTGCTTAGTGTCCAGCATTTCTAGACTTAGTTAAGAAGCTCTCCTTTGGTTTAATCTAGTTTCCTATTTGGGGTTGGGGCAAGATTTTAAAAATGATTCATATTTTTCTAAAGTCTCTTCTATCCAGGATTTATGGCTTATGAGGTTCCAAAACAATTTTTTCATGTGAGTAGACACATGAAAAACATATCTATAATTATGAAAAAAGCTAGTATCTACAAAATAAAGTTTTTACGAAGTCTAATAAAAAATACAAATAACACAGTAGAAAAATGTCAAATAATACGAACATACAACTCAGAATAGCAACTCTGTATGAGATTTTATATTTTCAAATAATCAGAGAAATATATTAATTATGATAATCACTTATTAGATTGAAATAAAAATGTAACCAGCAGTAACTCTCAGTCCTAACTTTGCTGAAGGAAAATGGCTACTCTCAGAAATTCTGGGTAGAAATTCAAAGTGTCACTAGATTTTTAGAAATAAATAGGACAGTTAATATCCATCAGCCTAGCAATATCATTCATGGAAATTTATCCTATGGATTAAATTATCACTATATAAAGACACAGGAACAAGGAGTTTTATTGTAGCAATGTTCAAAACAGCCAAAGATGGAGAAAAACTTACTCCCTCGAAGAAGAATTGACTGAATAGTAATCTACACCAGTGATTTCCCAGCAATATTACTGAGTGAGAAAATAAAGATGCAAGAAAAATTGGATGACATAATATTTAAAAAATAAAAATTATTTTGGCTGTGCTGGGTCTTTGTTGCTGCCTCAAGCTTTTCTCTAGCTGGGGAGAACAGGGGCTACTCTCTTTTGCGGTGCATGGGCTTCTCACTACGGTGACTTCTCTTGCTGT
>NW_011472443.1:0-700 GCF_000754665.1 Bison bison bison
TCTGGTCCCATCACTTCATGGGAAATAGATGGGGAAACAGTGGAAACAGTGTCAGACTTCACTTTTTGGGGCTCCAAAATCACTGTAGATGGTGACTGCAGCCATGGAATTAAAAGACACTTACTCCTTGGAAGGAAAGTTATGACCAACCTAGACAGCATATTCAAAAGCAGAGACATTACTTTGCCAACAAAGGTCCATCTAGTCAAGGCTATGGTTTTTCGAGTAGTCATGCATGGATGTGAGAGTTGGACTGTGAAGAAAGCTGAGTGCTGAAGAATTGATGCTTTTGAACTGTGGCATTGGAGAAGACTCTTGAGAGCCCCTTGGAATGCAAGGAGATCCAACCAGTCCATCCTAAAGGAGATCAGTCCTGGGTGTTCATTAGAAGGACTGATGCTGAAGCTGAAACTCCAGTACTTTGGCCACCTCATGCGAAGAGTTGACTCATTGGAGAAGACTCTGATGCTGGGAGGGATTGGCGGCAGGAGGCAAAGGGGACAACAGAGGATGAGATGTCTGGATGGCATCACCGACTCAATGCACATGAGTTTGGGTGAACTCCAGGTGTTGGTGATGGACAGGGAGGCCTGGCGTGCTGCAATTCATGGGGTAGCAAAGAGTCATACACGACTGAGTGACTGAACTGAACTGAACTGAACTGAATGGAAAAACTTCTAAGTGGAACAGTCCAGATATT
>NW_011472444.1:0-655 GCF_000754665.1 Bison bison bison
GGCATTAAAATATTAGTTTGAGGTAAAGATTTTGAAAATCAAATTACTTGAATCACGTTAGTGCTTATCTGTCAAAGTTTATTAATCACTTATACATTTTAATGCAAAAGGGGAAGCATATTTCATGATCTGTTTCTCCTAAATGTCTATTATATATTTATTTATATGCTTTCAATAAATTAAATATTAGGGATATATTATCAGGACATAAAATGTTGAAAAATGTGGTTCAAAATAATAGTATGTACAGAACAATAGTGTGAATATAGTCCTGGAAAATATATTCATTCTAATCCAAGTGATACCATTCCATTATACTTATAATAAGATAATGAAGAAGGTCGATTTAAAAAGATATATATTTAGACAAAAATAACAATTCTTTTATATATACTATTTTAATGACCTCTAAATTTAATAGTTTATTTTTATAGCTTGTATTGTTTTTAATCTTAATATTTGAACTATTTTTCAAATGTCATATGTTCTTTTTTTTAAAAACATTAATGTATTTATTTTATTTTTTTTACTTTACAATATTGTATTGGTTTTGCCATACATCAACATGAATCTGCCACGGGTGTACATGTATTTGCCATCTTGAACACCTCTCCCACCTCCCTCCCTGTACCATACCTCTGGATCATCCCAGTGC
>NW_011472445.1:0-531 GCF_000754665.1 Bison bison bison
CAATTCCTAATTAAAGTCTGGAAAGATGGGTCCCTAAAGGCTCAACTCCAGCCTACATGGAAGGGCTGTATACTTTCTACCTCCACAGCACTCAAGGTACCAGGACATGACTCCTGGATTCACTACTCATGGGTCAAGTTGTAGAAGAAAACAGAAGAGGACTCTCAATACACCTGTGAGCCCTGGGAGATGTCAGATACATATTCAGGACTACAAATGAGTGGCATTCTAATGAACACCCCCAAAATTAAGTTTCTGAGGATACAATTTCTCAGGATAGCTCTAAAAACCAAACACAGCTGGCTAGGGGTTGTACTCCAAAATAGACAGGAGATAGATCTCCTGATCCCTGAACAACGAGGGACTTGAGCCATCTTGAATGAGACTTGTTGTTTCTGGGTAAATACCTCCAGCCAAGTTAAAGAAAGTCTCACAGTCCTCGAGAAAAACATTCAGATTCTACTTGGTCTCAAAGAACAAGCTGGAGAGTTTTCAGGGTGGCTACAATCTCTCTTTGGGGGATCCTTTTCC
>NW_011472446.1:0-605 GCF_000754665.1 Bison bison bison
TAGATGTTTTTCTAGTATTCTCTTGCTTTTTCAATGATCAAACAGATGTTGGCAATTTGATCTCTAGTTCTTCTGCCTTTTCTAAATCCAGCTTGAACATCTGGAAGGTCACGGTTCATGTACTGTTGAAGCCTGGCTTGGAGAATTTTGAGCATTACTTTGCTAGCATTTGAGATGAGTGCAATTGTGTGGTAGTTTGAACATTCTTTGGCATTGCCCTTCTTAGGGATTGGAATGAAAACTGAGCTTTTCCAGTCCTGTGACCACTGCTGAGTTTTCCAAAGTTGCTGGCATATTGAGTACAGCAGCACTTTCACAGCATCATCTTTTAGGATTTGAAATAACTCAGCTGGAATTCCATCACCTCCACTAGTTTTGTTCGTAGTGATACTTCCTAAGGTCCACCTGACTTCAGATTCTAGGATGTCTGGCTATAGGTGAGTGATTACACAGTTGTGGTTATCTGGGTCATTAAGATCTTTTGTTGTATAGTTCTTCTGTGTATTGTTGCCTCCTCTTCTTAATATCTTCTGCTTCTGTTAGGACCATACCATTTCTGTCCTTTATTGTGCCCATCTTTGTGTGAACATTTCTTGTTTCTTCTT
>NW_011472447.1:0-1058 GCF_000754665.1 Bison bison bison
TTGTGTTGTTGGAAGAGAGTGTTTGCTATGACTAGTGCATTTTCTTGGCAAAACTCTATTAGTCTTTGCCCTGCTTCATTCCGTATTCCAAGGCCAAATTTGTCTGTTACTCCAGGTGTTTCTTGACTTCCTACTTTTGCATTCCAGTACCCTATAATGAAAAGGACATCTTTTTTGGGTGTTAGTTCTAAAAGGTCTTGTAGGTCTTCGTAGAACCGTTCAACTTCAGCTTCTTCAGCATTACTGGTTGGGGCATAGACTTGGATTACTGTGATATTGAATGGTTTGCCTTGGAAATGAAGAGAGATCATTCTGTCGCTTTTGAGATTGCATCCAAGTACTGCATTTTGGACTCTTGTTGACCATGATGGCTACTCCATTTCTTCTGAGGGATTCCTGCCTGCAGTAGTAGATATAATGGTCATCTGAGTTAAATTTACCCATTCCAGTCCATTTCAGTTCGCTGATTCCTAGAATGTCGACATTCACTCTTGCCATCTCTTGTTTGACCACTTCCAATTTGCCTTGATTCACGGACCTGACATTCCAGGTTCCTATGCAATATTGCTCTTTACAGCATCGGACCTTGCTTCTATCACCAGTCACATCCACAGCTGGGTATTCTTTTTGCTTTGGCTCCATTGCTTCATTCTTTCTGGAGTTATTTCTCCACTGATCTCCAGGAGCATAGTGGGAACCTACTGACCTGGGGAGTTTTTCTTTCAGTATCCTATCATTTTGCCTTTTCATACTGTTCATGGGGTTCTCAAGGCAAGAATACTGAAGTGGTTTGCCATTCCCTTCTCCAGTGGACCACATTCTGTCAGATCTTTCCACCATGACCCGCCCATCTTGGGTTGCCCCACAGGCATGGCTTAGTTTCATTGAGTTAGACAAGGCTGTGGTCCTAGTGTGATTAGATTGACTAGTTTTCTGTGAGTATGGTTTCAGTGTGTTTGCCCTCTGATGCTCTCTTGCAACACCTACCATCTTACTTGGGTTTCTCTTACCTTGGGCGTGGGGTATCTCTTCATGGCTGCTCCAGCAAAGCGCAGCCA
>NW_011472448.1:0-847 GCF_000754665.1 Bison bison bison
ACAAGAAGAACCACCAGCTGAGATTCAGGATATCACACCTAGAAAGGAGGAAGTACATGGAGAGGATCCAGTGAATCGTGATGAAGAGGAGGAGAAGGATGCCTTTGAAGGTAAAGTGTATGTGTGCATCATGCCTTAAGACATAACTAGTAAGAGGAGGAAAGGAAACATTAGAAAAGGACTTCAGACAGTTCCTAAAAAACTGAGGAGAGTATAGTTTGCAGGTTAGTGTGGTCGCTCAAATTTTCCCTTGTTTTCAAGACAAAGAGGCGGGCAACTAAATTGTCTGAGGACAACCCTGGAAAAGGAAAATGGTAATAACATTCGGAAAATTCTGCTTTCCTTTTTCTCCAGCAAAACATTCCCGGAATAATGCTCCTGAGGTTCTTATTCATCCATTTTTAGCATACTAACCTAAGGCTTTTAATTCATAACACCGAGGGAATGAATATCATCATTCGCTTGTTTATACTGTATGCTTTACAGTATGTTTATACTGTATATAATTGATGCATTTTTTTTTAAAGATTCTGGCCTGGAAGCTGCTCTCCAGCAATTGGCTTTGGCAAAGACTGGGGGTGAATGTGGAGATGGTCCTGATGTCAGGGAGGAGTTTGCGTCAAATACAGAGCCTGTTGAAATGCCAGAAGCAGGTATGTCATCCATTCAGAAAGTAATTTATGTGGTTTCTGTTTTTCAGAATATTATATCTTTACTAATATAGAGGGAACATTAATATTATTTTAATAATAGAGTTCACATATTCTTTGAAAGATAGTTCAGACCCCAGATACCTGAGTGCCTGACTTATAGACTTTCAAATAAAGAAACGGACAGGATCAAAGCC
>NW_011472449.1:0-1208 GCF_000754665.1 Bison bison bison
CCAAAGAATGTTCAAACTACTGCACAATTGCACTCATCTCACATGCTAGTAAAGTAATGCTCAAAATTCTCCAAGCCAGGCTTCAGCAATATTGAACCATGAACTTCCTGATGTTCAACCTGGTTTTAGAAAAGGCAGAGGAACCAGAGATCAAATTGCCACATCCACTGGATCATCGAAAAAACAAGAAAGTTCCAGAAAAACATCTGTTTCTGCTTTATTGACTATGCCAAATCCTTTGACTGTGTGGATCACAATAAACTGTGGAAAATTCTGAAAGAGATGGGAATACCAGACCACCTGACCTGCCTCTTGAGAAACCTATATGCAGATCAGGAAGCAACAGTTAGAACTGGACATGGAACAACAGACTGGTTCCAAATAGGAAAAGGAGTATGTCAAGGCTGTATATTGTCACCCTGCTTATTTACCTTCTATGCAGAGTACATCACGAGAAATGCTGGGCTGGAAAACCATAAGCTGGAATCAAGATTGCCGGGAGAAATGTCAATAACCTCAGATATGCAGATGGCACCACCCTTATGGCAGAAAGTGAAGAGGAACTAAAAAGCCTCTTTGATGAAGGTGAAAGAGGAGAGTAAAAAATTTGGCTAAAAACTCAACATTCAGAAAACTAAGATCGTGGCATCTGGTCCCATCACTTCATGGGAAATAGATGGGGAAACAGTGGAAACAGTGTCAGACTTTATTTGGGGGGCTCCGAAAATCACTGCAGATGGTGACTGCAGCCATGAAATTAAAAGACGCTTACTCCTTGGAAGAAAATTATGACCAACCTAGACAGCATATTGAAAAGAAGAAACATTACTTTGCCAACAAAGGTCTGTCTAGTCAAGGCTATGGTTTTTCCTGTGGTCATGTATGGATGTGAGAGTTGGACTGTGAAGAAAGCTGAGTGCCAAAGAATTGATGCTTTTGAACTGTGGTGTTGTAAAAGACTCTTCGAGAGTGCCTTGGACTGCAAAGAGATCCAACCAGTCCATTCTGAAGGAGATCAGCCTTGGGATTTCTTTGGAAGGAATGGTGCTAAAGCTGAAACTCCAGTACTTTGGCCACCTCATGTGAAGAGTTGACTCATTGGAAAAGACTCTGATGCTGGGAGGGATTGGGGACAGGAGGAGAAGGGGACGACAGAGGATAAGATGGCTGGATGGCATCACTGACTTGATGGATGTGAGTGAGTGAAC
>NW_011472450.1:0-1074 GCF_000754665.1 Bison bison bison
TTTCCATTGTTTCCCCATCTATTTCCCATGAAGTGATGGGACCAGATGCCATGATCTTAGTTTTTTTAAACGTTGAGCTTCAAGCCAGCTTTTTTACTCTCCTCTTTCACTTTCATCAAGAAGCTTTTCAGTTCCTCTTCACTTTCTGGCATAAGTGTGGTGTCATTTGCATATGTGGGGTTATTAATATTTCTCCCAGCAATCTTGATCCCAGCTTGTGCTTCATCCAGGCTGGCATTTTGCATGATGTACTCTGCGTATAAGTTAAATAAGCAGGGTGACAATATACATCCTTGACATACTCCTTTCCCAATTTGGAACAGTCTGTTGTTCCAGGTAGCAACAGTTCTAACTGTTGCTTCTTGACCTACATACAGATTTCTCAGGAGTCAGGTAAGGTGCTCTGGTGTTTCCATCTCTTTAAGAATTTTCCACAGTTTGTTGTGATCCACACAGTCAAACGCTTTGGCATAGTCAGTAAAGCAGAAGTAGATGTTTCTCTGGAACTCTCTTGCTTTTTCGATGCTCCACCAGATGGCAATTTGATCTCTGGTTCCTCTGCCTTTTCTAAATCCAGCTTGAACATCTGGAAGTTCTCAGTTCACATACTGTTGAAGTCTAGCTTGGAGAATTTTTGAGCATTACTTTACTAGCATGTGAAATGAGTGCAATTGTCTGGTAGTTTGAACATTCCTTGGCATTGCCTTTCTTTGGGATTGGAGTGAAAACTGGCCTTTACCAGTCCTGTGGCCACTGCTCAGTTTTCCAAATTTGCCAGCATATTGAATGCACTTGATCAGCATTGTCTTTTAGGATTTGAAATAGGAATTCCATCACCTCCACTAGCTTTGTTCATTAGGATGCTTCCTAAGTCCCACTTAAGACTCCAGGATGTCTGGCTCTAGGTGAGTGATCACACCATCATGGTTATCTGGGTCATTATCTTTTTAGTATAGTTCTTCTGTGTATTCTTGCCACCTCTTCTTAATATCTTCTGCTTCTGTTAGGTCCATACCGTTTCTGTTCTTTATTGTGCCCATCTTTGCATGAAGTGTTCCCCTGGTATCTCTAATT
>NW_011472451.1:0-1094 GCF_000754665.1 Bison bison bison
AATTCCATCACCTCCACTAGCTTTGTTCATAGTGAGGCTTCCTAAGGCCCACTTGCCTTCTCATTCCAGGATGTCTGGCTCTGGGTGAGTGATCACACCATCATGGCTATCTGGGTCATGAAGATCTTTTTTATATAGTTCTCCTGTGTATTCTTGCCACCTCTTCTTAATATCTTCTGCTTCTGTTAGGTCCATACCATTTCTGTCCTTTATTGAGCCCATCTTTGCATGAAATGTTCCCTTGGTATCTCTAATTTTCTTGAAGAGATCTCTAGTCTTTCCCATTTTACTCTTTTCCTCTACTTCTTTGCATTGATCACCGAGGAAGGCTTTCTTATACCTCCTTGCTATTCTTTGGAACTCTGCATTCAAATAGGTATATCTTTCCTTTTCTCCTTTGCCTTTCACTTCTCTTCTTTTCTCAGCTATTTGTAAAGCCTCCTTATACAACCATACTGTCTTTTTGCATTTCTTTTTCTTGGGGATGGTCTTGATCACTGTCTCCTGTACAATGTCACAAACCTTCTTCCATACTTCTATCAAATCTAATCCCTTGAATCTATTTGTCACTTCCACTGTGTAATCGTAAGGGATTTGATTTAGGTCATACCTAAATGGTCTAGTGGTTTTCCCTACTTTCTTCAATTTAACTCCAAATTTTGCAATAAGGAGTTCATTATCTGAGCCACAGTCAGATCCCAGTCTTGTTTTTGCTGACTATATAGAGCTTCTCCATCTTTGGCTGCAAAAAATATAATCCAACTGATTTCAGTATTGACCATCTGGTGATGTCCATGTGTAGAGTCTTCTCTTGTGTTGTTGGAAGATGGTGTTTGCTATGACCTGTGCATTCTCTTGGCAAAACTCTGTTAGCCTCTGCCCTGCTTCATTCTGTGCTCCAAGATTAAATTTGCCTGTTACTCCAGGTGTTTCTTGATTTCCTACTTTTGCATTCCAGTCCCCTATGATGAAAAGGCATCTTTTTTTGGTGTGTTAGTTCTAGAAGGTCTTGTAGATCTTCATAGAACTGTTCAACTTCTGCTTCTTCAGCATTAGTGGTTGGGGCATAGACTTGGATTACTGTTATATTTGAA
>NW_011472452.1:0-604 GCF_000754665.1 Bison bison bison
ATATTTTCTGTTTCCCTGCTTTATTACTCAAAGTTACCCCTCATGAACATAAGCAGAACCATCAGTATATGATACACCTTTCCTCTAATCTCATAGAGGAGATTACCTCTTACAGTTCTTATGTAAGAAACATTTCCCAGTAGTCAAAGGCATAAAATTCTAGAACAACAGTGTGTACCCCACAAGTCTGGTCATCTCTGACAAGAGCTTTGATGGATTTTCATTGAAGACACTAAAAAATTAAACAGCAAAAGAGCAGAGAAAGAAATATTTACTATATATTATACAATAAAAATAGAGAAAATTCAGAGTAAATATCTATGGATTTTCATAAGCTTCCTTTCAGTAATGTTCTTGAATTAATTTATTGTTTCTAGGCTATCTTTTAATCCCTGACAGCTGATTTGGCCCTAAAGGCTCACCATTAATTTAACTTCATATTTATTTAATAATGTATAATATTTTAAATTGAAAATATGCAATATTTTAATAGTAAAATAAGCATGCATTATATGGAAAGAAGGAATGGAAAAGGGTACATATGTATATTCATTCCCTCTTTTATTCCCTCTTCCCATATATATATATATATATATATGGAAAG
>NW_011472453.1:0-723 GCF_000754665.1 Bison bison bison
TTTTTAAGTGGATAAATTAAGATTTTTTATTTGGAGTTTCAATATCAAAAATTAGTAGAATGAATATACGAAGAAGTAGAAAGAGTAGATCCGAAGAGCACTGCGAACCAATTCAACATAATTAAGATTTACATAATTTTCACACAGCAACAGGGTACCAATTCGATTCAAGTTCCCTAGACTGTGAACCAGGAGACACTGGAATACATCCTGGCACATAAAACAAGGTGCCAAAACCTCATGGTCTGCAGGTGCTGACGTCACAGAGTCTGTCCTCTTACCACTTGGATTACGTTAGAAACCAACGTCAAAGATATTTGGAAACAACCCACATATTTGCTGGGGGAAACTGAGGGCAGGAGGAGAAGGGGGCGACAGAGGATGAGGTGGTTGAATGGCCTCAGTGGCTCAATGGGCATGAGTTTGAGCAAATTCCAGGAGATGGTGAGGGACAGGGATGCCTGCTGTGCTGCAGTCCATGGGGGCGCAAAGAGTCAGAGACGACTGACTGACAGGACAACAACACGTATTTTCAAGTGCAGTGTGACATTTACCAAGAGAGATCTTTGACTTGGCCATCAAAAGGCAAGTGAGGCAGATTTTTATAAAGCATCAGCGAGTAGGTGTTTTAGAGTCACGGGCTGCGTGGTCTCTGCCACACCTATCAAGGCCACCTTTGCAGGTAGACGCTGCCCATAGACAATGTGAAAACAGGTGTGACTG